>NC_021164.2:6884375-6942474 GCF_000331145.2 Cicer arietinum | reverse complement strand
TATATATATATATATATATATATATATATATATATATATATATATATATGTATATATTGATTTATTATTATATGTAAGCAGAATATTTATATTCAATCTCCTTATGTCAAAGTGTTTGAAGTTTATATGAAAAAATATCATTTAAAATTACATTAATTAAAATTAAGAGTGACAACTTTTTAGAGTCAATTTTGACGTATTAATTTGAGAGCTGACCGGAGGTAGTATTTCATGATGAGCCATTAATTGGTAGACATTAATTTCAGAGTCACATATTTTATCAAAAAATTGGAGTCACTAATGTTAGACATTAATTTTCATAATCACATTTCATCAAAGAAATGTCTCAGAATCACACTTTGGGTTGATTATTGATTTAGTATAAAAAAATGTCTTAAAATAAATTGCATTTTCAATTTTTTATACTATGTAAATATTTTCAAGGCGTTGTATGGTCATCTCAATGTATGATGCTACGTGATGTGATGAGTTTATGAGAGTTGGTTCTTAATGACATATATATTAGTTATTAAGAAAGATAATTTGATAAATTATTATGCTTGATCTCTTTAATTTATGGTTATTTCTTAATATGTGCAAAACAAATGGCATTTATTATAAGATGAAGAAATCATTTGATGCAATCTATTGTGATAATCATTCTTATGCTATGTTAATTTTTATTTTGAATTACTGTTTTTCTTGTATAAAAAAAATAAGAAAAGAAAAATTATTATTAAGAACCGTAGTTTTAATGATCATTTTCAATTATCTAATACTAGATTTGAATCTTGTCCCATGGTATTAAAATGTCAAACTTTAATTAAGTTAACACATTGGGACACATTATGTTTTAATTAGTGCCTTCATTGAATACGTGTGGTTTTAGTAACTTAAGCAAAATCTTAATAGAGTCTATTTTAACCGAATTAAAAGATTTGATAACAAATAAAAATTGAAAATTATATTGTTAGTTTGTTAGAAGATAGGTTTGTTACTGCGATATTTCTCTCGCTATATATACAGATAGGTTTATTATTCTATTATTTCGCATTATATACAGATAGGTTTATTATTCTATTATTTCGCATATATTTTCCTTAACAACAAGCCACTTGAAATAAGAAAGCACGTTTCAATGTGAAGAATTCCCAACAAAGTATTTTTTGCTAATAATTGAATACAAGAAATTAGGGGGGGTGTACATGGTTGCGGTAGACCAACTCGATCACTCAACACAATCTGATTTTTTACTTGTACTTGATCACTTTTGGATCCAACCCGACTCAATCCGTTAAAACCCGTTTATATTCGATTCGGGTAGTAAATTCAACAATTTGAATTTGTCGACATGTAGAACTCACCAAGTGACTAATTATTATTATGTTTTTTTATTTTATTTTGTTTGGCAGCACAATATGATTTCATTATTTTTTTTTCCTTCATGGTTTCAATAGATGCCATTCGCCTTCTTCTTCTCTTCCACATATGTGACACTTTCTTCTTTTGTTTCAAGCGTCCTGAAGTCATTTCTTCTTCTCTTCAAATTTACTAAAGTCGCGTCGCCATCCACTTTCTTCTTATGTTCCAAGAATCACGTCGCCGCAACCTTCTTCTTCTGTTCCAGACATCCTGAAGATGCGTTGCCGCCTACCTTCTTCTTCCCAGACTTCTTGCAGTCGCGTCGCCGCCCACCTTTTTCTTCTAGTCTAGATAATTTTTTTGTCAAAGTAAGGTGTGTAGAGTATTTTTTCCTACATTCTCTATGTCATTCGGACAAGATACATTAAAAAAAATACCAAATATATTGATTTTTATGTAATAAAATATTAGATAAATTAAAATACAGTTGTGAAGAAACTTTATCAAACAAAAATTGTCGTGAAGAAAGCTTTATTTTAGTTAAATGTTATTTATTTAAATATTATATTTTGTTATAGTCTTTTTATTTATTTATTTAGATAAAATGATACATAAATTTATGGTGTATTCGAATATAAGACATAATATTCAAATTAATCAATAATTGTTATAAACTTTACAAACATTTGATCATTGTATTTAATATCAATCGATTAATATTTTTTTAAATTAATATTAAATAAGATGAATCTAGTTTAAATTTGTTAACATTTAAATTTATTAAACACTTATTTTAGTATTTTATTTGAAAATAGTAAGTAATCTAAAAATAAACAAATGAAATTTTATGGTTCTTGAGATATTCAAGTATTAAATATATTTTCATTCAATTAAATTGTTATTGTTGTTACTTAAATTTCTCCCATGAAAAAAAAAAGGTTACTCTGTCAACCTAACTCATTCTTGATCGGTTCGGTTCAAGATAAATAAATAAAATACAGATTTAAAACTCAACTCAACTCAAAGATAATCAATCGGTTCGAGTATCAGATCTTATCAAACCTATTCAACTCAACTCCGCGTACTCCCCTACAAAAAATCAAGAACCGCCTTAAAAACAAAATAAATTTTAGACTAAATTACATCTGCGGTCCCTTAACTTAATTTCAGGTAACGTTTTAGTCTTTTATATATTTTTTTTCCCGAGTTGGTCATTTATTTTAATTTTAAGTGACAATTTGATATTTTATGTTTTAAAATGTCAACAATGTTGTCCAATTTTTTACAAAAATTGAAAAAAATCATCAAATTTTTCAAACAAAACCCATAAAATTCATTATCATTTTTAATAAAATACAAATTTAATCAAATTCATACTTAAATCTTGAAATAAACTCATATTTTCATTCTTTATTTGATGTTGTTGGAGATGAAAATATGAGGGTATTTGAATATTTGAGTTATGGATTTGATAAAATTTGCATTATATTGAAGATATTATTAATTTTATGGGTTTTGGTTGAAAATTTTGATGATTTTTTTGAATTTTTGTATAAAAAAGAATAACATTGTTAAAATTTTAAAACATAAAATATCAAATTGTCACTTGAAATTAAAATAAAGGATCAACTCGGAAGAAAAAAAAATGACTAAAATGTTACCTGAAATTAAGTTAAGAGACCACGGATGTAATTTAACCTAAATTTTACCTCCGAGCTTTGTAAAGTCTTAACAAGACAATGCTTTATATATTTTTTTCTTTTCCCAAAATTTTATTCCCTAAAAAAGTATTATATAATTTGATTTTCTTTGTAAGGTCTTGACAAGACAATTGTTCATCACTCAACCGATTGTTTTATTAAATTTTATCTCCTAATTGCCTTCAATTGTTTCCACATTTTCTCTCCTATCCAAGTTGGCTTATTTTTCAAATCTTTACGTCCATCTTGCATTAGTTGCAACATCTTAGTTGCATTGTATCATGTCGTTCAAATTTGGGGGCCATGTAAACCCTTTATGTAATGGAAAAAACTGAAATAGTGGGAGAAGATGAACAAAACGGAGGAACAATACATAAGTCATACCTTACACACACACATTAGTCTAGGAATCTAACTAGGAGAGAAATTAAAAACCATACAATACATATACTAACTAATTAATCAACCAATGGTTGATGATTTTAAATATCCATTAATTGGGTGCATTCCAGCTTTATATGGATTCAGGGGAGAAAGAATATCCTATAATTGTTGATTTTCTAGAAAAGCCTAAGAATAGCAAGTTCATATCATAACATTAGATACTTTTAAAGGGAAAATCCTAATGGTATGCTCATGTGTAATAATATTCATATTTTTATCCAAACCGTTTTTTTTTTTATTTATTAAAAAATTTGAATGTTGGAAATAAGTTATGGTTGACAAAAAATAAGTTGAATGTAGTAATATTACCTGAAACAAGTAGAACAAATCAATTTGCTTATCTCTACTTAACTTTTTCCATGATGGATTTTCCTCTTCCAAACTAGAACGTATAATACTAGCAATTGTTGAAATTACTAATTTGTGTTGATCAAACCTATGTAAGAAAACAATATATAAAATTATGTAGTGTAACTTAATAATAAAATAAAAAAAACATCAATAAAATATAAGTTACTCTCTCATCCCCTTATGGGAGTATTAGAATTTTTGATATATTTTCTTCTCCACTAATCTGACTAGATGAAGGTTGAGCTTCTTCATTAATCATAACATGAGAAAGGATTGATTGAGATCGAGATGGTGGAAGTTGAGATTTGGTGCATTGAGGTCGAGGTTGAGCTTGAGCTTGAAGTGGTGGAGGGTCAGATTGCTTGGATTTGGGTCGTGATCGAGGTTGAGCTTGAGGATGTCATAAACATAATATTGTATAACATTTTACTGAAAAACATTTTATTTTTCAATCCATTGAGAATATAAAAGTTATTCTAATAATACAAATCATCCTAAATTAAAACTAAAATAGTGCATAGAAATGCTTAGCGAAACAGATAAGAACAAAAAAGATATATCTATGAAATTACTTACCGATATAACAAACATAAACTTTACTGTGGAGTTTCCTGCAGAATCTTATTGGCAGAAACTCTTCAGAAAAAAGATGGTGTTTGTTGTGAATATGCAGTCACATGTAAATTTGCAACAACTAAATAACTTAAAAATTCTAATGTATTAATAATATCGCAGGAAAATCCACAGATAAATCCCTGATTTCTGCTAGCTTTAATTCAAACCGTTTAAAGTTTATTTGAAAATAAATAATTGTTGAATCATTTGAAATTATAGCATGCACTTAAAACTATAGTTTTAAAACCAAGACTGGACCGGTCAAAGCTGCATGAATTTGGTAACGATCCAAGTAATCCAATTCAAGGAAAAAACTGAGTGGACAAGTAGATTGATCTTTTAAATGGTAAGGGTCAGTTAAATTAATATATGAATTTTGTATATTAATAAATATATTTAAAAATTGTAAAATAATAATTAAAATTGTTCATATTTAAATTTTTATCATTAGAGATTATAATATGACATACTAATTGAATATTTAATTTTTCATGTTGATATTGTATCAATGCCATCACAGTATAGACTAAATTTTAGATAAAATTTAAATCTTTTATGTACTAATTTATTCATAACTAGATCATATACAATTACAATTACCTACAAATTTATGTATGAGATAAAAATAAAATTTATCAACAAATTTGTCCCCAAAAAAGATATTATTGATGTGAAATCAAATGCATAACTCAGATTTAATTACAGTGCCACATCAAAATATATAATAATAAAAGTTTATATATAAACTATTTTAATTATATTTTATAATTTTAATATTGTATTTATCAATTCACAAAATCTAAAAACTAATTTGAACAACGCTTGTTATTCCAATGACTAATTTGCATAATTACCATGAAAAAACTTTACAACACGGACGCTCAAAGAATGCGGCAGAAGCAATTTTATGTGATTTTTGTTACTTGTGTTATTTTTTTATTTTTGACGGAATTACTTGTGTAATATATATATATATATATATATATATATATACTAAAATAAGATTTATAAAGATTGTATAAATATAAATACTACGAAGTGAATATCATGTCTTAGATTTGAACTTGAATTTTGTAGTTATGCGATAAATTTTCTATCATTTCAGTTTGTAGATAAAAAATAAGTTTAATTGCAGTTTTAGTTCCCCTATTTTTACTAATTCATGAAATTGGTCCTACTATTTTAAAAGTAAATAGTTTTGGTCTCTCTTCTAATTTTTTAACTAAAAAATATTGACATTGAATACTTTAAATAACATGAATAATTAATGACAATTTGAATAATTAATACATCTAGATTGTTTTATATCATATAATTGTATGTTACGTGAATAATAATATGTCAAATCCTTATTTTTTTAGTTCAAAAATCTAAGGGAGGGACCAAAACTGTCGATTTTTAAATATAGGGGGATCAATTTCGTAAATTGGTAATAATAGAGGAATCAAAACAACAATTAAACCAAAAATATAAATGTAGCATGGTTGTTGTTGACACCTAATTTTGTTTCTTCTTCTTTTTTATTTGCAAAAAACATCACAATAAGCATTAAAGAAATTTTGGACTTTTCGTTAAATAAAATTTTTTTAAAAAATTCAATTATTATGATTCTGATTTAACTTATTTTTTCTTAAAAAAGGTAAAAAAAATATACATTAAGTGATTATGGAAGGTTTTTGAAAATGCTAAAAATTACATTAATGAACATTAATGAGAATTATTGTCTTCTAAAAAAATTTAAAACTAATTTCTAACTATAAATAAGAGTAAAAGAAAATCGAAGAGAAGAGAGATTGAAAATACGAGCTAATAAGAAATTTTTTCAATGCGATAAACATTGTTGTTGATATTGTTGTTGTTATAGAGGGTTTTTTATACTACACACGTATAATATAAACAAGTGATTGTTCTTTGGTTTCACGATCAAAATTTGAAATGAACTAATAAGAATTAAGTCGATTGTTATATGATCATCTACTTCTTTATCAAATTTGTGACATCTCCTCTTTGTTTTGTTTTATTTCTTGCACGATAGATTTTAAACTCTTTTGTTATTACCGCCGTCGGTTCGTACCATATATGCACCGCCGACTTCCGAATCTGCTGATGCCTTCGTGACCATGCAATACTTTTTCCACCTTTGGCTATAATTCTGTTCAACTTCTATTCTTTTTTTACACAAAAAAATAAGGATTTCATGCTTCTGGATCTTGGTTTTTGTACCCTTAATAGTTTGTAAAAGTAAAAATAAATAGTAAAAGTCTTCCTTAAAATAAAACGACACACAAATCAATATACAACACATCACTCATGTTATTATTATATTTATTATTATTATTATTATTATTATTATTATTATTATTATTATTATTATTATTATTATTACCATATTGTTGTTATTCATTTATATATATATATATATATATATATATATATATAAGTAAAATTAATAATAAAATCGGTCAACACATAAATATTTTCTATCCTAGAACTACGTGTGTTTTGATTTTCCTATTACAGATAAGAATACGTAAGAGCAAAGTCTCCCGTTTGTTAAACCAAATTAATAAAAAAATATGTTTTCCCTTCTTTTATTAATGTAAATAATTTTTTTATTATTCTTTTTGGGATATAAATAGTGTGTATACATTTAATTATAGGGTAACCGTTTTAAACGTTGTAGGGATGTAATATTTTCCCTACTTGTAATCGACTCCCGAATCCAAACTTTTGGTTCAAAATCATTATTATAGATTTTATCCAATTTTTTCTTTAGTAAAATAAAATTGGTGGCGACTCATTTTTCGTCAACAAATCGAACGCGACAGCTGGCGACTCTGCTTGAGATTTTTGAGAGTCAAGCACAACCTAATTAATTACATATAATTATTTATTTTTATTTTTATTTATATTACCCCTTCTTGTTTTTATTTATTTTAATTATTTTATTGTGAATATAATTGTGGTATCTTTTATTTTACTTATTTCTAGTAATTTATACGCATTTATGGTAATTTATGTGATTATATGTATTCATGGTAAGTTATTCTAAATATGATAACTCATTTATTTCGATTTATTTCTCCACACACTACACTAACACGGTTCACACACTTATGAGTGGGCTCTATACCCGGACTGAGTGCAACCTAAGATAAGTTAGAGGTCGTGTAATGATAATCTTTTGGATGTACATCATGTTTGATTGTCATGAAACTCTCACCTACAGTTGACATGTTTTAGAATGTAATGTTGAAAAGTATATGAGACTTGAATGTAATCCTCAATCAGCCAAATCAAGAACGAAAAAACTGAGATAAACATATGATCATTTATATGGACACATTAGACATATGTCTAAATCAATTTAAAATCATTTTCCATCATGCCATTCGACCATATAATCAATTAGCTGACATTCTAGCTACTTCATCTTCTATGTTCAAAGTAAATCATGATCAAGAATAGTGACTCACAAGAATGAAAGCCATGCCTATTGTGTTTACTATCAAGTGTATAAGAAAAGCTAGATGGAAAATTCTCGTACCAAATATTACCTCGTAATTGTGAAATACTCTCTATGAGTATCAGACTATAACTGGGGCACCCCTTTATTCTCTATTATATAAAATAAAGGTAGTGTAACTCAATCAAACAAAAATCCCCTTATCAAAAGTAATTATCTGTTTCCAATTCAAGAAAAATATTGACTGCCTCATGTCATGGACAGTTATTTTAAAAGATCTTAAAAGACGAATATATGATCTTTGGAGCATCAAAAGGAAGAATTAACGCTCAAGAAGATTTCATATATCTAAAAGGACTAGCATTACAAGTGGCTCCCAACTATATGAGCCCCAATACCATAAAAATAATTCATTCAAGTATGACCCTGATCCACACCAATATGGATCGAGAAGATTTATCACTGCCTGCACATATTGATACTTCAAAAAGTACTACATCTAAATGAAGACTCGATAGGCTGAAAATCCAAAAGGACGACCTAGGAAAAATTAAGGTATAAAAATGAATAAAAACCCGCTAGGTTGAAAACTCGAAAGAGTAGCCCAGCCAAAAATTAGGGTATAAAATTGAATAAAGACCCATTAGGTTGAAAACCCGAAAGGGCGACCTAGGCAAAAATTAGGGTGCAAAAATTAATGAAAACATGGTAGGTCGAAAACTGAAAGGGACTGTCTAGGCAATAGTTAAAAATAAAGGTTGTTAGGTTGAAAACTTGAAAGGGCAGTCTAAGCAAAAATTAGAGCCAAAGAATATGGCTTATGTACGAACATCAGAGTCGAAGCAGAATATATTTCGAAAGGTTGTAAAGATAAATTGGGGGCAAATCGTATCTTTGACAATGGGTTAAAAATATGATTGAAATTGTGGCATGAGTTATTAGCACACTTCTTTTATGAAATACTAATAACAAATTGAGTCATTTACCCATATGAGATCACCGTATCTTCTTTTCTTTCTATGCATCCTTCATCTTTTTTGCACAATAGATATTCTCATTATATATCATTCTTAAACCTTCCTTCACTAATTTCTTCTGTGATAAAAGTTTTTTTATTGTCAAAATGCGTTTTTTATGATAATCATATGTTAGAGCACAAAATAAGTGAATATCAAGATGCCAGAACTAGTATGGTGTCTTTACACGTAAGGTTGGGGCAACTAGAAATCAAGTCGAAGACGTAACAAAAAATATCTTCAAATATCAAAAGGACAATCACTACTATTTATTCGAAGTGGCACACATTTTTCATCCATGAACCCACGTATCATGTTCGTAAGGAGGTTAAAAAATATTGAAAAAATAAAGAAATAAATTGAAAAAAAAGGTTGTATGAAAAATATTGGAAAAAAAAAATAAATATGAAGGAAAGTGTTCGTTCATCAAATGTGTTCATGACATTTCATATTTTCGATAGTGTATAAAATTAAAATCAAAGCATTGACCCGCACCCTATGATTTAAATGACGGGATGACTGACCCACACACTCCAATTTAAAGTTGGGATGACTGACACGCACCCTCTAATTTAAAGTTCAGGATGACTGACCCGCACCGTCTGATTCAAAGGGCGGGACACTGACCCGCATCCTCTAATTTAAAAAACCAGACATTGACCTACATCCTCAAATTTAAGAGTCAGGATGACTGGCTCGCACCCTCTGATTTAAAAGTCAGGATGACTAACCCGTAACCTCTCATTTAAAAGCTAAAATAAGTGATCTGCATCCTTTATTTATCTTTTGAAGTCGGGATTTCTGACTTGCGCACTTTGCTTTTTCCTTTAAAGTCGGGATTTCTAATTCGCACCTTTACTTTTTTCCTTCCAAGCCGAGAAAACGACCCACATCTTAATCTAGGAAAATGACTCGCACCCCAAGCCAAGAAAATGACCCGCATCTTAAGTCAGGAAAAAAACTCGCACCCAAAGTCGAGAAAATGACTCACACCCATGAAACTAAGAAAATGACCTGCATCTTAAGTTGGGAAAACGACTTGCACCACTGAAGCTGATAAAACGAACAACATCTTAAGCCGAGAAAACGACTGGCACCCTTGAAGCTGAGAAAACGACTCGCATCTTAAGCCGTGAAAACGACTCGCACCATCGAAACGACACACATCTTAAACCAGGAAAACGATTAGCATCTTAAACTGGGAAAATGACTTGCACCTCAGAATCCAAGAAAACAACATGCGTCTTAAGCTAGGAAAAAGAGTTGCACACCTGAAGCCGAGAAAATGACTTGCGTCTTAAGCCGAGAAAATAACGTGCACCTTTGAAGCCGAGAAAACAACCCGCATCTTAAGCTGGGAAATTGAGTTGCACTACCAAAGCCCAAAAACAACTCGCACCCTTGAAGCTGAGAAAACGACCCGCATCTTAAGTTGGGAAAATGAATCGCACCTCTGAAGCTGAGAAAATGACTTGCATTCTTTAAGCTAAGAAAACGACCCACATTTTAAGCCAGGAAAATGACTCACACCTTTGAAGCCGAGAAAATGACTATTAAGTTGGAAACACGACTAGCACCCCTAAAAGCTGAGAAAACAACCCGCATCTTAAGCCGGGAAAACGACTCGCACCCTTATAGCCGAGAAAACGACCTACATCTTAATATGGGAAAATGACTCGCACCACCGAAGCCGAGAAAATGACTTGCATCTTAAGTCGAGAAAACGACTCGCACCCTTGAAGCCGACAACCCGCATATTTAATTGGGAAAACGAATTGCATCAATATCTGGTTTTTCTAAATTTGGACATAGCTGGCCCATTTGTGCCTCAACATTCTACTCCTACAAACTCTCTTCCTCACATTAATATGCCATTTGCCACTTTGTCCATATTATGTACCACGATCGCACCATCTCACAATACTCCTTTATCCACTCCAATTGAAGATGATCAACGTCCATTTAAAAGGACCAAAACGGAAAGGGAAACATCAAAGACATAAGGAAATCCCCAAACAATTTGCTACTATTCAGTCTATCATTGCTAGGAAAGCACATTAGGACAAAGAGCAAGCTATTTTGCAGGATTGGAAGGCTACTCGATCTACTCCCAAGCTCGGACTTGAGGCTCTCATAACTAATCCTCCTCCAACTTTTTGAGACATACCTTAATTGTCCATGTCTCCATCATCTAAAGGGTATTCCCCTTTGCTATCTTTCTGATTTAGCTTTAGATTACTCTCCTATTCTTTTTTGCCATGACAAAGGGGGAAAAGTTATTTAAATTTTAAGGTCAAAAGTTCCTTTTTTAAATGACTACTTCTATTTTTTTTTTAACCACTTGTATGATCAGAACTTTATTGTTATATCATTGAAACTTTTTTAGTTGGTTCAAATGATTAGCACAAATTGAGGGGGAGTTTTTCACTAAAAAGCTCTCTAATTATGATTAGAATCAAAATTAAAATCTGAATTAACATCTTTGTCATCATCAAAAAGGGGGAGATTGTTGAGACAAAATCCCAAATTAATGTTTTCATGATAATTAAGACTTCTAATTATGATTCTAAGTGTTTTGGTATTTAACATGTGCATTTGAGTGTGTTAAACAAGATAGGTACCAAGCATTACAAAGCATATCTTTTTGAAATAACGAAAGCTAAAATCAGTGAAACAGAGAATGTTCTTGACATATTTCTGAAAAACAAAGAACTTTCTCCACATCTGTAGATTAACAAGAATGATCAGATTTCTATATAAAAGAAATATACATAAAGCAAAATCATTCTCCAAGTTAAGCAAGTGCAAGTACAAACTGACAAGCTGAAAACGACATTATTGTTGTACTTTTAAACAGACCTGTACACGTGATTCAAGGCATGTGATCACTTTAGATAAATGTCAAGATCAGAACATAAGTCAGCTCATCTGAAGACAAATTCGAAGAATGTTCTTGGTTGTTTTCAGCAAGAACATTCTTCCTTTATGGCTGATCTTATCCATTCACTCACTCTTGACAACTGGACTATTTCCAACGACCAAATGAGTTGTCATAAAAATGTAAATATACAAGACTATCCATATTTTTTATGTAGAAAAAGATCAAGTAAAATGATCAAGTTGCAAGTTCAAAGATGCTAAGAGAAGTCAACATCAAGCCAACCATTGTCAATGAGCTAGAAGCCTTATATTTTAAGGTACATGATGCAATCTAATATTATTACATTTCAAATGCACATGAGAACCTTGATTACTTCATCTAAACTCTAGCATATGCATCAAAAGATTTTTCAAAGTGTATAATTGCATGAATAATGTTTGAAAATTAAGTTTTTGACAAAAGTCAAGGTTGTATTCGACTACATATATGTGTAGCCGAATACAGATGAAGTTAGTAGCAAAAACTTCACATCTGTATTCGACTACAACATGTTGTAATCGAATACAAACCCAATTCAGTAGCAAAAACTACACATCTACATTCGACTACAGGATGTTGTAGCTGAATATAAATACCAAGTTAGTAGTTAAAACTGCACTTTTGTATTTGACTACAACATGTTGTAGTCGAATACAAAATCAAGTCACTGGCAAAATTCAGTCATCTGTATTTAACTACAAGGATTTGTATTCGAATACAAGCTTGAAATTTTGAAATAAATCTAAACGTTACATAAGTGTATTCGACTACACTTAGGCTGTAGCCGAATACAACTGTGAAGCAATGGAATTTTTCTGTTCTTATTGATTCTGAATCATTGCATATGTTCATCAAACTTCTAGGAACGATTGTCATTGATCTGTAGTGATGTCTTAGGAGTATAAATACCTCTTAGTTTCATATTTAACTTAAGCACTTTAAAAAGAATCTTATAACAACTTTAAACAACTTTCTGAAATATTTTGTGAATTATTCAAAGTCATACTTTCATATTTCAAGTACAATTTTACATTGTCATATCATTGAGAAAGGTTCTTTATAGTACTTGAAAGTATATTAGACTATTATCATTGTACAAGAAAGCATCAACTGTTATATTCTTTTGATTTCAGTCAAAATCATTGTTGTAAAATCATTTAAGTTATTGTGTAAATTGATGAAAGTAGTGTATTTTCTTCAAGTGTTCTAAACTAGGATAATGGTGTGCTATCTTAGGCAGATAGTTATAAGTTTGTAACAGAAGTGTTAGAGTTAGACTTGTACTTATTCTAACAATAGTGTTGATCTTTTATGGTGTGCAAGAGCACTAGATGCACCATTCGTTTGAAAGGGGAACCAGGATAAATCATTGTGTTCTTTATTTTTTTGTCATTTACAAGATATTCTATATACTAATCCTAATCAGAAAAATAATCCACTAACCATCTAAAAACCAGAAAATTTCTAAATACCTAATTCATCCCGCCCACATATTTCTCCTCTCAGTTCTCTTGAAGCCTATAAATAAAGCCTCACGATGATGAACAAATCAAAATCAAATTGCCAAGCAAAACATCACCCATTCAATCATATTCAAATCCTCTTGAGCTTCTCAATCATTCTAAGTTTCAATTCTGTTCTTAGTGTGATATTAGAATCAGTAGTCACTGAGTTCTAAAATCTAGAATCTATTCTCAAACAAGAGTTGAGCATATTCAGATTCTAACAATCTCAAAAATCATTACTTTGTAACTCATGGCTATTGTTGATATAACTTGAGTAGTTTGTAAAAATCCTTTTATAAGTTCAAAGGTAGCTTGTAAAATCCTTTCTGAAATAGTGTAAGATAACCTGTAGAAATCGTTTCTAGGTAGAAAGGTAGAACATTATAATGGATCAAGATTGGTTTGTGAAAGCTGTGTGAAAACCAATAACGTTTTTGTTTTGAGCAATTAGTGGAAAATCTCACAATTGTGACGACTAGACGTAACCCGTGTTGGGTGAACCAGGATATATCCTTGTGTGATCTCTTTTTCCTTATCTCTATTTACTTTTTGTCTTATAATCAGTTTTTATATTGATAAGTTAATATTGTTGTTTTCTTTCCACCAACCAAGAACGTTATTCGTTTGTAACCAAGATCAATTTTTTGTTAAACATTTTAGTTTTTAACAAGAATTTTTAAAAAGCAGCAGTTATAATTCAAACCCTCATTTCCTTATAATTGACATTGTTACTTCAAATATGATATATTAGAATAGTTTGATAAGATAAGATATAGATAAGATATAGACAAGATAAAATTATCATATAATATGTTTAATGCTAATATAATAACATTATTTCATCCTATCATATTTTTGACACATACTTCATATTGACAAGATATATAATATACATCATATTTAAATAACAAAATTACCTTTGTGAATTAATTAGATAGTTTTTTCTAAATTAATTTGGAATATTTTTATTTATTTTTTTATAAATTAACAAAAATAAATAAATTAAATAATACTAAAAATATACTAAAATACTAAATACTATGAAATTTTTTATTAACACTACTAAATAAACAATTTTAATTTTAAAAATTCACAAATAACTAGATAATTATATTATATAAGTTAAATAAAGATAAAAATATAGCAATATAACTATATTTAATATGAATTTATATTAAAAATAAGATGATTATTTAGAAGAATGAGAATTCTTATGAATTTAGATTGTAAATTTAATAAATATTTTAAATACAATTAATACAATATTTGGTCAATTCTATAATGTTTGAATGGCATAACATTTTTTTTTTACCATAAATCTTATAATGATTTTAACATATTTTACTTTTTCTTTTTGTTGCTGAAAACATTTTTGGCATTATTTTACTTTTTTTATATTTTGTTAAAACTTTTAATAATGCTCATTTCTGTTATAATTTTTTTTTTTATTATCCGTTTGTAGGGGTGGAAATAGGCCAAGCTTAGAAAGACCTGAGTCTGACATACGATTAATTTTTTAGGCCTAAGTCTGGCCTACGGCCTATTATATGCTTTTTTTTCTGGCCTGACCTGAGCTTTTTAAAAGTTTGGTATGACCTAAAAGCCTATATAAAAGCCTTATTAACATTAAAATATTTAAATGTTATATTTTACATATCTATATATATTAAACAAAAAATAAATTTTCTAACAAAATGATTTTAAAAAATCTGAAACAAATACCATTTAAACCCTAAAAAATGATTTTTGGTTTCAAAGAATAGATTTTTTTCCTGAAACAAATGCACCCATTATTATCTCTCAAACAAATATGGAATGACTACTGAGTGATTGCCTAATTGAACAGCTATCGAATATGGAATCGCTATCGAATATGGAACAACTACTGAGTGATTGCCTAATTGATAGACTTTAAAATAAGAAATAATATTATTAATAAATAATAATAAAAAATAACATTAATAAATAATAAAATATATATAGGTCGGCCTGTCAGGCCTAATAGACTTTTTTTATAAGCTTTAGCCTGACCTATTTAAATAAATAGGCTTTAAAAATAGCTTGAGCCTAACATTTTTATTAAATATGTCAGACCAGACCATAAGTAGGTCAGACCATAGGCTCCTGACGGACGGTCTAGTCTATTCTCATCCCTTTCTGTTTGCCTAAGGTATGAAATATGTCATACCCATCAATAAAAATTTATCGTCAAGCTTAAACTAGCTTAGACAGGCCAAACTTTTTTATATAGTTAAGATCAATTTTTTTTTAATTCTATTTAGTTAAAATTGTCAAACTAAAACCATTAAATGTATCTTTTTAAGTCCATCAACCTACTTAATTAAATATAAATAATTTTTTTAATTACTATTGTTATTATAATAATATTAAATTTTATACTTTGTCTTGAATCGTATATTTTGCAATATTTTATTTGACTTAAAATATTGATCTACATCAATTTTCGATAAAATATTAATATAATATGTAACTGAAATATCATATCATATTGTATAATGTTGGATATCAAAATTAGAGGTGGAAATATATATGAGAGACATGTGTTTACTGTCTATCCTACGACAGGCTTAGGTTAGACCAAATTTTTTTATATAAGTCTGGTCAAGGTTTTTTTAAAAGTCTATATAGCTAAAAAAAAGTCATACTAGAGCTATGGAAAAAGTTTTTTAGGCCTACTAGAATGACTTATTTAATTAAATATAAATAAATTTTTATCACTATTATTAATATTATTATTATTATTATTATTATTATTATTATAACATTAATTTTTGTGTGTTCAATCATAAATTTGTTAAAATGTTATGTAATTTAATACATACTGATTTATATCAATGTTTGACATATTTAAATGTACTTTTATAAAATAAAATGGAAATATGAGGTACAATAATGTAAGGGATTTGATTCATCTAAAGCAAGTTGATACTAAAGTGAGTAAATTAAGAGTTGAGATTGTAACCAACTATGATTTATTATACATGAGCATTTAATATTAGGACAAAACTTAAGTGCATTTTCTTAGATACTTTTTGTATCGTTCTTCTTTCTTAACTTAACCAACCATGATTTTATCAAATTCATAATTTTCTATATCAACAAAATGTGTGTTTTATGTTGAGAACCATATGAAAAATACCTAAAGAAATGCACCTAAGTTTTCCTTAATATTAACCATTGATTTATTAATTAACAGTTGATATTACTTATTTTACTCTCTAAAATCAATTACTCAATTTAGATGAGTTGCATGTCAAATATATTAAAAAGTATATTAGACCTCAAAATAGAATTTAAGCTCATTTCTATGGTAACTTATTTGCCTATTTATAAAAATATATGCAGTAAATGATATAGATTTTTATAAAATAATAGTCAAAGTTCTGCTTGAAAAAAACCAAGTCAATTCAAACCTTAATAATGAGTCTTTGATAGATAATAAGGTCAAACTTAGACATAACATTTTCAATATAAGATATATTCAGACTTGCAAAACCTAACTTTACTTAACATATTTTCAAAATACATAACTTAAACTCATTAACATATTAATTCGGTAATTAATTTAAAAAGTATATATCATAGTGACGTAAATTTTCATTAAAAATAATAATGAAGTTATTAAAGAAAATGATGTAAATTATTAATAGTATATAATACTATATAAAATACATATGTAACTTATAAATCATGAAAAAAAAAAAAAAATATATATATATATATATATATATATATATATATAATATTTAAAGTAATAATAAAATTGAACCTTTGTGCACGCGAGTAGTTATAATCAAAATGAAAAAAGTCATTATTGTCAATTAAGAAAAAAAAGAAAGTCATCGTTGTGCAGAAGTTAAGCTCTTTCCAAAGAAAAATCTTAGTTGGGCTCGTTTTTGTGATGTGGAAAAGCTTCTAACGTGTAAAACGTACTTGTATATAAAAGTAAAATTAATTAACAAAAAAGTTGGAATAGCTCAGATGGTTAGAGCGTGTGGCTGTTAACCACAAGGTCGGAGGTTCAAGCCCTCCTTCTAGCGAATTTTTGTTTTTATCGGAAATTTGCATAAAAATTTTCTACACTCTCATTTAATTAAACAATCATTTATATTTATTCATCTCTTATATCAAATCACATCTTCTTTTTGATAATACTCAATTAACAATCATTCAACCTCTATTTATTAGATGCATAAAATAATTTTTTTTGACTTAAATAAGCTACACAAATAAACAGTTGATACTTATTTAAATAATTTCAAATGAATGTGTAATAAGCTTTTAAAAAAAAATATAAATAAATATCGATAGTTAAATTATATAGCTACAGATTTTGGATCAATATAAAATTTTGTGTGTTTGATCATTAATATATTATGTCAATATTCAACGGTAGTATTAATAAAATTTATCGTTTATATTGAGTTATTAAGCGGAATAATTTATCATGACTTTCAAATGCATTAATGTCACTCATGGGTTCAATTTCACGTCTAATCATGTTACATTTTATAATTCTTCTTTTGTTCTATGGAGTTAAATATTATTCTTAATTATTTAATGTCAACCACTTACACAAGCATCTTGACTTAATTCATATTACACAAACAATTTCATCTTTTCCTTTTTCCAAGTTCAAAGACTCTCAATAAACTCAAATTTATCAAATTAAGATTTAAAGATAGCATAAAAACAATTTGCATAAATAAAAGCTAAGCACAACATAACACATAAACCATAAATATAAATTAATACTTTATTAATCCTTAACTAAAATGAGTTTAGCTCATAACGAGCTTTAAGTCAAACATGAAAATGAAACGAAACATTGAAGCAACTATTACAACTTAGAATAGTATAGAAATGTAGATTCAAGGAAGGAACACAAACTTAAATAACAGCTACAATATCTTCCGCTTCATACTGGATGCAAATTCTTTTCCTCCAACACAAATCCTTCATAAAAGTAGCTCTAATGGTGTCTTTAATGGTGGATGAGAGTATAAATGAGGAATGACATCTAAGGTTGTGATTTCTAGGGTAGGAATTGGCTCCCCCTCTCTTCATAAATTGTTTCCCTTTTATATGACAGTTGTAGGACAACCCAACTTTCTCTCTTCTTGTACCTTCCTTTGCCTTTTTGTGACAAATCATCTTTTGGCCCAATAAGAGAATGTAGACTCATCTACAAAGATTCAATATGTGTCTTACTATTGCAGGGTACCCCTAAGCTTCTAAGACCATGTATACGCCTAAGGGACCCACATCTTTGCATTGGCTTGTTGCTCACCAATTTTATCATGCCTAATGCTGCAACTTTTCCGTAGTATTTTCACTTTGAGACAAAAACTTTAAATTTGTCCTACACAAGTAACAGACCTAACATAATTTCTTTTTAAAATAGTAATTAAATGCAATTACGCCTAAAATTACTCAAGCTGTGATATTGATACTAAATCCCTAATATATTGATTATAATTACTACAAAAGACAAACAAAAAATTAGGTTAAATGTGATAAATAACTATTTCTAAGAATTAACTATTTCTCGTCCTCGAGTAATGGAATAAGAAATCAACTAAACATATCATAATAGCTTTGCTAATTAATCACAGACACTCAATAGAGGTCTTTCAATGGGGTGATATAAAAATTATCTTACGCTTAGGTCTCTTAAATTATTTTTAACACTCTTATGAGTTATGACTCATCCACATCTTAATAGTCACGTGACCTTTTTTTTAAACAGAATTAAACGGGAACCCCAAAAAAGGACCCCCAATATGTATATTATGAGACTTAAAGACTAACATTTTACAAATATTATGTATCATAAAAGACCAAATTAAAAAAAAAAAAAACTTAAATGATCTAAGCATAAATCAAATTAAACTTAAATGACTAAATGTGTATTTTTATCATTATTGTATTGACTATTTTATTGTTTATTTGAATGTATTTATGAATGACATTGTGAGTGAATTTGTTGAAATTTGTATTTACTTATGCATTTTAAGTATGTTTTCATTGACTACAAATTCAGCAAAGTTTCCATATAAAATAAAAATAACGTTTTGTCCAAAAACAAAATAATGATGAAAATATCTTACATATTGGCAAGATAATTTCCAATTGTTACTATAATTTTTTTATATGACTCTTTCAATTCAATGGTTAGTATTTTTGAAAATTATATACGCATACTAAAACATATATGCATGTTATGCAAATTATTTTGTAGTTTTTCAAAAGGGAAGAATTCATTGATAAAGAAAAGAAATTTTAAGAATATTTGCCCCATAATCAACTATTCATAGTTATTAATATGTCTTATTTTGGCAATTTTACACACATAATTTATATATTTCATTGTTTGTTAAACAATTTAAATTATGTTTGATTGGTTACCATATACAAATTCATGTCTAAAATTCTATTAATTTTGTCTTCTTTGTATTAAAATATATAAAATACACAAAACAACTTAAATTAAAACAAAATTATATAAAAAATGCAACAAATTAGAATACACTTTAACACAGTAAAAATAGTCGAAGGTTTGTGCCTGTCTAGACACTAATATACTATAATCTTATATATCTTTGATTGATATAGGTTTATATAACTATAAGAAAATTCCATGCAAACAAAAAAAAAACATCCCTTCATTTGTTAATTAATTAATTGAAGAGAAGGTTACAATTAACAATCTACAATTGAAGTGAATTAGTATAGATAATTATTGTCTTACAATGTTCTCTTCCCTAGTTAGATAAATTACAGAGTTGTGATAAACATAAAACTCTTCAATAATGATATTTAAATATTTATTTTTTTTCCCTGACATATGAGACATTTGGTGAGTATAAAAAAAAAAACATAATTATTTCAGTAAAGTAAATATTTAATTTAATTTATTGTCAAAATTGTAGTTAATGATTAACTACAACTTTAAATATAATTTAAACTAAACATTTACTCAACTGAATTAATCAAAATTTTCCACGTGATAACCAGATGTCAGATATGTAAAGAAAATTGATGTCTATGAATCATTTTTGAAAACTCTATACATACCATTAACTTCTTCCAATTCTCAATGATGAATCAACACCTTTGTTATTAACATTTGCAAAGATCCTAGCAATCTCTAGTTGTGTATTTGCAATTATTTCAGTTCTTTTAATTTCCATTTCGCCTCGCTTCGCTTCGGCTTCGACTCTCATCTTTTCTATCTCTTTCAATGTGTCCATTCTTGTTTGTTCTGACCTTACAACAACCTCTGCTAGCCACCTTATGCTCTCTGCTATTCCCATTGCTTCTTTCTTTTGTCTGTTGTTGTTGTTCTCTGTTTTCTTTCTCCTTTTGTTGCATTTTCGCTCGTCTTTTTCGCTGTAAAGAGCAGGCGTGCTACTATCTGTGTCCTGTGGATTCTTGTTAGCTACATGGTCAGATGATTTAGTTTCTAACTCATCTTCCTGTAAATATAAGAAATCATAAATAAATATTTATATTTGTGCATAATTAAATTTACTAGTTATATGTTGATAGTCATATATGATAGAGGTTTTCAATTATATTTCACCTTCTTACCACATTGTCAATAATTTTTATAACAATATTATGACTAGGGAGGAATATAATTGAAGATATGTGTAAAATTTATTTATACTATCAATGTATAGACTAATATATTCATTTGAAGGATGCATAAATTTTCAGATTCATGTATTCTCTTTAACTACAATATCACTATAAGAAAGAAACAAAAACATCAATGAAGAACAAACAATATCTTCACAAGGCTTATGCATAAATTGTTTCACTCAAATAAGGCACTAAAAAGAATATCAAAAATTCACTACAAGAAAAGTTGAATTATGGATTGAAATTAGAGATGAAAAAAATAAAGTTAAAATCTTCAATTTTGATATCGTTAACACTTAACAAGAAAATTAAAGACGAATTTTATATTATAATTTTTTATGATTTTTTGTTGTTAATTCAACTTTTATTTAGTAGTGAATTTTACAAAAGATGAGAGAAGTCGAGGAATTTATGATAGGGAGACGGATAGTTCAACTAGTTTGAATTATGTAGTTAATTAGGTTTATTAGAGTGAGGATCAATGTTTGGGTGACAAAAAAGAAAATCATGATCACAAAATGCAACAAGAAGAAATTAAGCAAATGAAAAAATAACCCAAAACAAAATAATTGTTCATTAATTTAATTGATCTACCTTGATTAATTTATCAACCCCATTTGATCCATTTGAGTTTTGAGCAATTGTAGGTAGTGGATTAGAAACAAGATTAGGAGCTAGTGGTTGATGACCTTCTTCTATTCCTTGTGACACAACAAGTGAAGGTTCCAACAAAACCAAACCTTGATTATTATTATTATTATTATTATTATTACTTACATGTTGCAATTGAGAAGGTGTTGTTGTAACATGTTGTGTTGGAATTGTAGAACATAATTGTCCTGTCCCACGTAGTAGAAGATCAAGTCTAGAATATAAAGGCCAAGCTGAAGATTCTGAAGTAGCTGATTCTGATCTATACCTTTTCTTCATAGACTCAATCTTGTTTTTACATTGTGTTTGTGTTTTTGGTGATTTTGTTGAGTTTGATCTTGATGAAACATATTTTGCAACATCTTCCCAATCTTGTCCTTTGAGTTTTGCTCTGTTTCTAAGTATCCATTTTGATTCATAGGCTTCAAGAAGTGTTGAAACAGCTCCTTCACTCCATTCATCTCTTTTAAGTCTCTCCCCTCCACTACCTATAATAATGTGTTTTCTTGGTGATTCTTCTTTAGGGTTGAGAATTTGAGGGTTGTGATCTTTGGTTTCTATTTTTTCATTCATCTCTTGATTATATTATCCTCCATCTACTATAAATTTTTTGACACTAAATGTTTAGATGCTAACATGCTACTACTACAAAGATTAATGTTCACATGAGGCTAAGAATATGAAAGGGTAATAATAAGAGAGATGGAGAACCACTAACATTAGAGATCTGGATTCTCTGCGGTCACATTGCTTCTAGTCCACTACATCTGGAGTGTTCGACCAACATCAAACCATCTGAATTTAATGTATATTTTAATTTTTTTTTAATCTAAAATATCTAATTGAAATATAGACCATCTGATTTTAATTAGACTTTCTAGATTTAATGCAAATTTTAATTTTATTTTAATTGAAATATAAACTGTACGATTTTGATCAGACAATTCAAATGTGACTGACTGCGTACGTAGTCATAAATTGTGATGACACACAACCCAAAATCCCTAGCATTAGAAGGAGGATGGAATTTCTTTTTCTTTTTTAATGAAAAGGGAAGGAAAATAAAAGAATGGCTAGGAAAAAAAATGGCTCACTTTTGGTCAAATAAGTTAATGATGTCAATGACTTACTTTTGTTGCTTTATTGTGTATGGGAGAAAGGTGGTGCTTGCTTGATGGTGTAGTGTGATTGTGAGCATTATAGTGTATGTTGGTATTTGGTTGAGTTAATTTGGATGTTAGCGTTGTTATGAAGCCAACCAATACATCCACTGGGCCTAGTATAAGGGTCATGCTAGTGGTGGGTCTATCACATGGCCCTGTCACCCATTTTCTTCAGATTATTTACTCTCTAAAATACTACTTTTTTAATTGAAAATTCTAAAATCTTGATCCCCAATTGTTCCCTTTTTTTACCCCTCGCTTTCTACACGGAACTTACTTTCATAATTTAAAATTCGATTAATTAACCACTTTAGATTATAATGTATAAGTTCGAATGACCAAAATAGGGATATTATATATTATACTTTAAATAGCGTTTTGGACATATATAGTTTATAACATTTCATATTTGCTTTCATTTTTATTTTCATTATCTTAATTGAAAATTTTAAATATTAATCCATATGTAATTTCATATTTATCGATTAGTTCAACAACTAATTGTACTTAATACTATAAATTTAATTTACTAACTTATCTGCTATAAACTAGTTTATCTGTTATAAGCTATCAATTAGATTATCTTATATACAATATCCACTATAAAACAAAATGTAAATTGATAATTCATTCTACTTTAATATTTTTTTCCTCACTTTCAATTTTACATTAAAAAATATTTTGATAATTCAAAATTCGTTCGAAAGTAAGTAAAAGTTTTATCAATAGTTCTTTTAGTTAGATATCAAATTTAAATACTCTCGAAGATTCGACTTTAATTAAAGTTTACTAATTACTTAAATTTAATAATTTGGTTACTCAATTTTTAATATTTATAATGATTATTAATTAAAATTAAAATGACAAAATTAAATCAATTTTGAATTTTTCGGTATTTTTTTAATAAATTGTACCTAATTAATAAACACTTTATAGAAAAAGACTATTTATTCTTCCCTTGAATTGTCATCACATATTTCAGAAGTATTCACCACCAACACCATGTATATAAAGATACCCTCTAATTTGAATTCCCTCCACAACCAGCCAAAGTGCTACCGTCACTAAAAACTAATAGCTAATGCTATCTCTCTATCTATCTCTTCTTTTTTAGTCCACTTTTTCTCCTTGTCTCTCTCAATATGCACTTTCTTGAGCTATATTCATGTGCCTTTTGAAAGGTCTTTTGGTGATGCACAACCACTAAAATCAAAGCTACTACTCCAAATGGCTTTCTAATGAAGACTATGGTTGGGCATTGTAGTGAGGAATCAAATTAGGCCACGTCAATTAAAACAAATTATGTTGAGGCTTTAGTGACTCATTCCATTCTAAAAGGTGTACCTAGCTAGTTATAGACCATTTTCATTAATTGGTTCTTTCTGTCTTTTTCTTTTATTTTTCTATTAGGTAAGATATTGGTCTTTTACATTACTCACTCACTCGGGTCCACAATGAATGACTAATGTGTAAAATAAATTTGTCTCAAAAGGAATCATCTAATCAATTCTTAAAGTAATATTAATTAATATCTTTTATGTATTTTATAATTAAAATTAATTGCTTTATTTTTAAGTTAATGTTTTATACTTTTTATTTATGATAATAATAAATAAGTTATTAATTAATAAATATAATTATTATTCTTTTTGTATTTATTCATTTTTTTTAATGTGTTAAAAATTCAAATAATTTATTCTTATAAAATAAAGAGAGTAATATATTAAATTAAGAAATAAAACAATGTTCTCTGTGACGTAAGTGGAATATATTTGACTTACTATGTTTGTCTTTTGGTATCATCAATTCATAAATAAACGATTAAAATGGTCCTTACTTTTGTAAGGCACTCACAATTTCGGAATGAGAATATAAATATTTTAATTTAGTTATCGATTATATAAAATAATTTTTAAATTTATTTTTTTGTAAATTTTTATTATTAATATAAATATTTAATTATAGTTTTAATCGTTTTATTTTCATTAATTCTTATAATTGGTCTTCTATTTTAAAATTCGACAATTTTTGTTCATTTCTCAAATTTTTAACTAAACAAATGATGATTTAACATATTTTAAATGTGTGGTATTTGATTTTATTATGTAGAACAATCTGAATAGATCAATTATTTAATTTAATTACAAAAATGAATTATTTTTTAAGGGGAAACTAAACATTTTAGAATATTTTATTGCAATTTTATAGGTATTAATCAGTCAACGTCACATATCATAAGTCACGTCGTTTAAAATAGATCACATCACCAATTTTTAGTTGAAAAGTTTGAGGGAGAAATCAAAAAAATTTGATTTTAATATGAAGGGACCAATTCAATGAATTGGTGAAAATAAGATACCAAAATTGTAATTAAGCATAAATTAAATATCATTGATAGTGATGATGTGTTTGTTAAGTGTATTATTGACAACTAAAATGGTTTTCAACTTTGTATGTGTTAACAATAGATAATAATATAGAAAGAGAGGATAGGAGAAAGAGGCTATGAAGTATGGAAAGTTAAACATATTATTTAATATAAACCCTGCAACTCATGATGATGAGTAAGGTGACAATCAATTTCAATATATTTGGTATGTTCATGGAAGACATACATTTGATTTAGAAATGTAAAAGGCGACTAACATATTATCTAATATCTCTCCTCAAATTTATGATGCATTAATAAGAAGTATCAAAAGTTTGTCAATCAAAAAACGAAAACGTTTAATGAAATGCATTTTTATGAACAAATAAACAATCTTCAAAGAGGAAGAAACAAACAACAATGTGATGATTTCATGCTGAAGATCATAGTGAGTGAGGTGACAATCAATTTCAATATATTTGGTATGTTCATGGAGGACGAAGTTATGAGAAATTTAAATAACACTCTTGTTATTGTAGTGCATAAAAGTTAGTCCAAAAAGATGAAAACACATCTCAAAAAGTAACCAATGCAACTAAACTATTTCAATAGTGGTGGATGTCATATCATGATACCAAACTTTTGTAGAAGTGCGTGAGACAATGTTTTATTTTTACTCTTTCAAAAGATGAAAGAATCTCCAAGAATGATAGAAAAATCAATGGTGAACTTATGATCGACAGGTCAATTACCCAACCAACATTAGAGTGGATAAACTAACACTCAATGCCCGTCTTCATGCTAATTAATTATTAATAATATAAGTGTTTTTGTCTTAGACAAATACAAAATGACTTTCACTTTTTTAAAAAACTCTAAATACAAATGTCTACATTATGAAATGTCAAAATTATTTTTTTAAAATAAGAAACAAATAAGCTCTTAGAACCCCCAACCATTCTAATTGTGCGCAAATAAAAAGTGGGATACATATGTTTGCACAAGCATGATACTTGAGAGAATAAAAGTGGATACACAAATAAGACTCTTTCATTGCATGATGAGTTTTCATCAACTCTTGTTTTTTAACACCTTGTTAATAACTTTTGTGTTCATTTTTATTCATTCTAGTTAGTTTTTTAGTTAATTGAATAAGAAAAGGAATTTGATTTGTCTTGGATTATTTTTTTAATGTTTTGGTACTAACCTTTTCTACTTAGAAAAATTCTCAGAGCATTCTTTTATCAAACACTATGAGTAACTAATTTACTCATTGATTCGAGATTAAATGAACCTTTTGAAATTTATTTTTGGTTTTGAAATCTATTTTTGACTATGAGTAACTCTAATCATTGATTCTAGTTTTGGTTTTCGTATGTTATTTATGCAATTACAACATATTTGATTATTCATATATTTTTGTTCTTAATACTTATACGTGCTTAATCACCATAGAATTTAAAATATGTATTATTTTGTTATTGGAAAATAGGCTACAAATAACCGGAACCAAAAGAAAAGTTCGTGTTTCAATATTGTTATAGGAATATAAAGTATTAACATATGTCTAATAAATTAATGTTCGTATATGCTTTGAGTAACAAGTCTGTCTGATCACCTAAGTGATTAGAGTTCGTTGTTATAAAAACAATGATTTTGAACCAATGAATTGATCTTAGTCTAATTGGTTAATTTGACATAATCAAATGATTAGATTGTTAAAATAGTAAATCAATAATTACATAGTAAAAAGAAGGTGACTTGAATTCTTTGATTATTTTTCTCATATTGAATTTTATTTATTTAACTTTATGTTTGTTTGAAATCACCAACCATTTTATTACGTAAGAATTTACAACTTTATTGCATTAGCGAATTAATAACAATTAATGTAAAAATTATTGTTACTTATCACTTTATTACTTAACCGATTTGAAACATCTCTCGAAGAGATGTTGTTGCACAATTACAAAAGACAATAAAAAAGGAGAAGACATGAGACTCTTTTATAAAAAATCTTGATTTTCATATTAGATATATTTTTTATAGTGATCTTCTTTACACGAATTTGTATAATGTTTATACTTATTAAAGCATAAACTCGCAAAAGTTTTTGATAAATTCTTTGGTATTTTAAAATTTTGTTGGATATCAGTTTCTTGAAGATAAAGTTAATTTAAAATTTAATATAAACAACATTAAAATAAATAATTAGATGTCATATATTATACTCAATAAACTTCAAATTATATGGCTGTTTACCAAAAGAGGTATAGAAATAAAAAAAATTGAGTTCGATTTAATTGGATTTTTCATAAAACTTAAAGAGACGGTTTAAAAAATTGTATAATGTAGACTGTTGGAATAATATTCTTTAAATGTACATTTTTTAAAAGATAATTCTTTTAGAGATTAAAGATTATGCATTTTATGGTGTTTTGTTATAGTTTTTTTTATAACATAATCACTTTTGAAAGCTTGCATATATTTGTTATAGTTTTTCAAAAAAAATCAAAAAATCTGATTTTTTGAAAAATAATCTAAAATTCTGATTTTTTTATAAATTATTTTTAGTAGCTTATAAAAAAAAAAATCATTTTTTTATAAAAAAAAAGGGAAGTTTTTTTAAATCTCTAAAATAAGTAGACCCTTAATTAATTAAGAATAACTTAGTCGATCAAGGAAAATAGTTAACCAATTAAATCTCAACCAAAGTTATAGATTTAATCATCGTGGAAAACAATTTAATGCACTAGGACACGACTTGGTGGTAATCCTTGGTTAGAACTGGAATGTAAACTGAAGAAAAATGAATAGAATAGATGAAAAAAATGAAAATCAAGAAGGATTTTTCTCAAGAATGTATTATTGAAACTGACAAAAATGAATAGAGTAGCAGTTACAAATATGATAACTGAAGACTAAACTTCTGTTATTTATACTAACCATCCTAACTAATTAGTTAGGATTTACAGCTGGCACAACTCAACAATTAACATAACTAACAACATATAAATTAAGCTTGGTCCCCAACATCAAAGTTCACCAACCATCGGTGCTTATTTGCTTGTGCATGCATCTGATCTTGAGATTTCAGCAAATTCTATCGCAAATCAGCAAGTAAATCATCCCATTGTTTGCCCAACTGATTAACATCATCCAACTTGGATCGAATGGTGCAACTCTTAATCAATAATGGAAGGTCTCTTCCATATAAAGCTTTAAAAGGTGTCATTCCAGCAGAGATATTGTAGTTACTGTTAAACCAGAACTCAGCCCAATGCAACCAATTCAACCAAGTCTTGGGCTTAGGACCAATAAAGCACCTAAGATAGGTCTCTAAGAACCGATTAGCAACTTCTGTTTGACCATCCGTTTAAGGGTGATAAAAGATGCTATGCTTAAGACTAGTTCCAGCCAATTTGAACATCTCCCTCCAAAAACTGCTGAGAAAAACCGCATCTCTATCTGATACAATTGTAGAAGGAAATCCATGAAGCTTCACAACTTCCATCACAAACAAAGCTGCTACCTCATTAGCATTATAAGGATGCCCAAGAGGAAATAAGTGAGCATACTTTGTAAGTCTATTAATGACTACAAATATTGTATCCTTGCCTCTAACTCGTGGAAGGCCACCAACAAAATCCATATAAAGTCCTGCCACACTTGGCAAGGAATAGGCAAATGTTGAAGTAGTCCAGTCGGAGATAGAGTGGAGTACTTGTTCCTTTGACATACATCACACTCTTCAATAAACTTCTTGATATCTCTCCTCATGCCTTCCCAAAACAAGAAGCTAGATACCCTTTTAAAAGTTCTGAACAATCCTGAATGCCCTACACAAGGAGAACCATGGCATTCAACCAAGATAAGTGGTATTTTGTTAGAACCCTTGGGCAGCACCAATTTACCTTTATACAAAAGCCTTCCCTTCTTGAACTCATAACTAGAATGAGAAGTAGGAGAGACAATTAAGTCCTGCACCAACTGCTGCAATTTAGGATCCTGTTGCAATTCCTCATCCCAAGAATCATCATTTTTCTCATGCAGAACTAAGAGAGCAACATACATATCTCTCCTAGACAAACTATCTGTTGCAGTATTCTCCTTTCCTTGCTTGTATTGGATTTTAAAATCCAAACCAATGAGCTTGACCGCCCATTTAAATTGCTCAGCACTAAACAATCGTTGATCAATCAAGAACTTAAGGCTCCTTTGGTCAGTCCTCACAATGAAATGGTTGCCCAAAAGGTAGTGTCTCCATTTGGTCAAAGTCTGAACCAAAGCCATAAGATCCCTCATATAAACAGACCTTTGTTGAGGTCTCAAAGATAAGCCTTGACTCCAAAAGGCAAAGGGTTTACCCTCCTGCATCAAAGCAGCCTCCAACCTCTTACTAGAAGCATTGATTTCGACTACAAAGACCTTAGTGAAAGCAGGTACAACCAACAAGGGAAAATCAACCATGGCTGTTTTCAAGGCTTGAAACGCAGATGTAGCTTCCTCAGTCCAACAAAACTTGTCTTTCTTCAAAAGCTCAGTTAAGGGTTTGGCTAATTTACCATAACCTTGGACAAAATGTTTATAATACCCTATTATTCCAAGGAAACCCATAAGACCCTTCACATCCGTAGGAATAGGCCAAGAAGTCATGGTTGCAGTCTTGGACGAACAAGCTGCCACCCCTTCTCCAGAAATCCCATGTCCCAAGTACTCAAGACTAGACTGTCCAAAGCTACATTTTTTCTTATTTGCCTTCAACCCATTATGCATCAGCACTGCCAATACTTGGTAGACATGAACAAGATGAGCTGACATATCCTTGCTATACACCAAAATGTCATAAAAAAAAAGACCAGGACAAATCTCCGGAGGAAAGGCTTCAAAACCTCATTGATGGGGGTTTGGAATGTGGAAGGAGCGGTGTGAGACCGAAAGGCATCACCAAGAACTCATAATGCCCCTCATGAGTTCGGAAAGTCGTCTTCTCTATATCATCTTCCTTCATCCGAATTTGATGATAGTCTGATTTTAAATCAAGCTTGGTGAATATTGTTGCTCCATAAAGTTCATCAAGCAACTCTTCAATGATAGGGATGGTGAATTTGTTAGGGATAGTAATTTTTTTGAGATCCCTATAATTCACGCAAAAATGCCAACCCCCATCTTTCTTCTTGACCAAGATGATGGGACTAGAGTAAGGGCTAATGCTCAGTCTTACAATGCCAACCTCAAGCATTTATGAAACCAACTGCTCTATCTCCGTTTTTTGGTAGTGTGGATACTTATAAGGTTGTAGATTAGGTATCTCAGCCCCTCCTTCAAATGAATTTCATGATCTAACCTCCTTTGGGGTGGAAGACCTTGAGGATCCTCAAAAACCTCAGAATATTGTTGAAGAACCTCTAAAACAACTTCAAGTATGATTGGAACCTCTGCTGGTTTCTGCTATGCAGAATCGTACTGAATTAACAAGCCTTCCCCTTCTTCCTTCAAAATTTGCATGAAGGCTCCATAAGACAATTCAATCTTAGTTAAGGAAGGATCACCAACCAAAGTAATCAACTTGCCATCTCTAGACAAGGTAAGCTCCAACTAGTGAATCCAAACCCAACACCAAATCCACCCCTTGCAGGGAGAACAAATAAAAGTCTTGCCTAATCTCCATTCCTTGCAAATGCAAACTCAAATTAGGACATCTTCCCTTAGATTTCACTCTATGACCATCCCCCACTTCCACAATGTAAGAAAGAGTATCTTCCACCATCAAGCTCAGTTTATGAACTATCTCCTGAGAAATGAAGCTATGAGAAGCTCCACAATCTATGAGTACCAAAACAGAATTGTTCTGAACTACCCCTTGTATCTTCCAATAGTTTGTGGAAGTCAGCCCAACCATTTAACACAGAGACAATTGCAAAGAATTGAAAGTTTCAACCTCCTAAAACTCAGCATCGATGTCCTCCTCGTCATCTTCTTCTAAAATAATCATATGAAACTGCTTATTATTGCATTTATGTTCTCTATGATAGGGCTCATCATATTTGAAATAGAGTCCCTTCTCCCTTTTATCTCTCATCTCAGTCCCGGACAAACGTTTGAAATCACCACCCCTGGTTTCATTCTCTTCCCTAGACTGAACACTTACCATATTAGTAACAGAGGTACCACCCTCAGTTTTCTTATCTAACCAAGGCTTAGTATCTACCGTCATAGTCTTTGTGTAAGAACTAGCCTTAGAAATAGTAGTTGGCTTAGTGAAATTGTTGGTTCCTTTCTTAGTCCAAACCAGATTCTTCTCCTCAATCATAATAGACTTTTGAATTAAATCAGAAAGAGACTTTAATTCATAAAGTTTTACCTCCACTTATATTTCCTCTTTCAAGCCATTCATGAAAATTCCTCGTGCAAATTCTTGATCATTGGCCTTCAAAGCTCCAACATATTTCTCAAACTCCTCCACAAATTCCACCATCATCCTTGTTTTATTGAGTGCCAGCAACAACTTAAAGGGATTTTGTACCATTAAAGGTTGAAATCTGTGAACCACCGCCAGCTTGAACCCGTCCCAAGTTGGTTCAAGATTGCACCTAGCCCACCAGCGATACCAGCTTAGTGCTCTACCCTCCATGGCCACCAAAGTGGCACACAACTTCTCCTCCTTAGGAACGCTTCGCAAATCAAAGTATCGTTCCAAACGGTGCGTCCAACTATACGCATCATCGCCTACGAAAATAGGGATCTCCAGCTTCCTCCACCGGTCGCGCTCAACGTGGTCACCCAAGGATCTACCACCATTGCCACTGGTCTCTGCTTATTCCTTGTGAACAGTCCCGCCACCGTTGGAATCAATTTTGGCCATGAGTGCAGCCAATTGATCCTCCGTAAGTTTGGCGCGTGCCTCTGCCAACTCTAATTGTGTGTGTCATTCCTCGCGCTCTTGCTCCCAATCACTCGAATCTCTCACCATGCTTCTTGTCTTCATGCAATGCGTAGTAGAAGGAAGCAAAATTAGGGCACCAAATCAGTGCTCTGATACCAGTGTTAGAACTGGAATGTAAAACTGAAGAAAAATGAATAGAATAGATGAAATAAAGAAAATCAAGAAGGGTTTCTCTCAAAAATGTATTATTGAAACTGACAAAAATTAATAGAGAAACAGTTACAGATATGCGAACTGAATTGCCCTGCAATTCAGTTCCAACCAATTAACTCTCTAACTGCCTACCTATTGAAGACTAAGCTTATGTTATTTATACTAACCATCCTAACTAATCAGTTAGGATTTTCAGCTGGCACAACTCAACAATTAACATAACTAACAACATATATATTAAGCTCGATTCCTTCTCTCATACACCTTCCTAATAGGAAGCCTTGCTTGACTAGCAATCCTATCATCCTTCTTTTTTTTTTTTTGTTCGATCAATGTGTCAAATGTTGGTTTCTCTTTATTGTTTTATGAGTACTATGTCACTACTCGGGTAATCCTTCCTTATTTTTGTGTGATCAATGCACCAATTGTTGATATCTTTTTATTGCTTTTAGATTACCACATCAGTACCCGACTTGATGATAATATTTCCATATTTTTGTCTGATCGATGCATCAAGTGTTGATATCTTGTTGTCGCTTTTAGATCACTGCGTCAATACATAATCTGGTAGTGACCCTTCTTTAATGTTTTCTAATCAATGTGTAAGTATTAATATCTTGTTATCACTTTTTGATAACTACGTCAATACCCAACATTGAAGTGATCCTTCAATAATATTTTTCGATCAATGCGTCAAGTGTTGATCTCTCATTATCACTTTTTAGATCATTATGTTGGTACCAAACTTAGGGGTGATTTTTCTTTACTATTTTTCTATTGATGTGTCAAGTGTTGATTGATCATTTTTCCTTTTCAATTTATATGTCAAGTGTTAATTCCTCATTATCGTATCTCAATTCATTATTTACTTATCCAACATATTTTGAGTTTAAACTCACGAGTAATTCATTTTCAATGTAGTTGAAAACAAAATTTGTATCTTTTTATTTATTTATATTTTACGGTGAAAATAAAAAATAATTGTTATTCACATTTTCTAATAAAATATAATTAAAGAGAGACACCGGTTGCACCCAAATTTTATTAGCCCACTTTTCAATTTATTTTGTTTTATTCTTTGATTTGTAATTTATTTAAATTAAATTGGAAGCTTGAACATGAGTTGAGCCGAAAGGGATTATTAGAAAACAATATGATCAAAATTGAGTCCAACGAACACCTTTTTTACTCTCTTTTTTTTTTTAAATAATAAAAAAAAATAACATAGGTTCTATTTCTTTTCTTCTATTAGAGGGATGACTTAGAGCCATTTTTTGTGTCAAAAATTACTCATCTAAGTTATTTTATTATCCTCTTCTATTTAAATAAGTGGTTTTTCACATAGATTTAGTTTTTTTTTTTCCTTCTACTTTTGTCTATGATTTTGTCATGTGAGTGCATCGTTGATTTATTCGTCATCGTGGTGTGACGTTTTTGTTTTCTCATCTTGGTGTAGTGGTGACATAGACAAATAATTTATTTTGTCTGTGTCATATTTTGAACAATGAGCTTATGGAGACTACTACCAAATTCGACATTCCCTCAACCTTACAGATGACATATCAACACCTGGTTAGATTGGTCATGTCAGAGACCACATAATCGATATGAGCAAAAACTAGTGACTATCAATTTTCGAAGATGAATGATATTAAAAATCTTACATTATTCTTGACCATTAAGTCGTGGAAGATATTAATTTAATTGTTGGAATTAAATTTTTGATTTGATTAATTTCATTAACTTATTTTTGTTTTCTTAATCATTAGATCTAATTGTACTATTTTTATTTAAGTATTAATGAATTTAATTTTTATCTAAAAGATAAGTTTTGGATTTAAGTGTTTTATTGATTAGGATATAGCAAAATTTTGTAGCTTAGTAAATATCATAGGAAGTTACCAAAATTTATAGAAAACGGATATATTGATAATGAAAATACCAAAAAAATTGTATTTCTATTAAATTAATCGATATACGGTGGAGACTGTAAAGTTACTCAATAATTCATGTGCTGATAAAGGGTATTTGGACTTAATAGTTGAAGACATAATAGCATTTTGGCCCATAGTTGAAGACAATCATAGCATTTTAGCCCATAGTTGAAGACAATAATAGCATTTTGGCCCATTTTAACAGCCACACCTTTTCTCATATTAGAAGGAAAATTAGATTTTATACTTCACAATTAAATTTATATCATTTATTTAATTTTTTTTATCACTTAACTTACTAAAGTATCCTTAAGTATACAGTAAAAAGCTAAAACAAATTCAAAAAAAGTATTTTTTTTTTTAAGATTCTGTTACCGGAAATTTCATGAAATTTCATGAAATTTCAGAGAATTAATTTCATCAAAATTTTGAAAATTCGGTAGTTGTTCTCAACCGATAATTTTATTTTTGAAATTTCTGGAATTGAAAAATAATGAAATTTCTGGTATTAAAAAATAACTACTAGAAATTTAAATTTCAAATTTCCGGTTGAAACTCATGAAAATTTTATTTTTCACAATTTTGGTATTAAAAATAACTACCAGAAATTTCATTTTCTTATATTTCCGGTACAACATTTTATTTTTATTTTTTTATATTTTTTCATTCAATTTTTTTCCAGTGAGTATTAAAAGAGCGAAAAAATAATGTGGAACATTCTTGAGTTCGATCTCCTACACAATTTAATAGGAGAGTCGTCGTTGAGAAAAGAAGAAAGAGCAACTCATGGTTTTGAAGTCTACACATTAAACTAATAATACAACCCTCATCATTCTTCAATTGTCCCGATCTAAGTTGAAACCGGAAACCACACCTTTTAGTTGAAGTCACTAAGTTACTTTTATTTGACTTATATTTTCACCTCTATCACAATCGAGAATTTATTTTGACTTCACTTCTCTCTTTCCGGTCTCTATGTTAGAGCAAGTAATAATAACAGTTACTCGATTTTGTCGGTCAACTTCTATTGCCCATGATATGAAAGCTTCTCGTGACTCAAAAATTTGATCAGTTGTGAATGGTTCAGTTAAATCTATACATAATAGTGTTTTTTCCATCCTTACTTAAAAAAAGTTATAAAAAATCGAAAGAAACAAACTACGTACAAATTTTGAAATCTATAATAGAATAAAATTAACTACCGAAAATTTCAAGGCACAAAATTCTCAATAGAACAAATAGTATACCAAAAATGTTGTTGGCAAAATTCCCGGTACACAATTTATACTAACAAAAAATTTATGACTTGAAATTTCTAGTATTATTAATTTATGTACCGGACTTTTAGGAGAAACAATTTAATTATCGAAAATTTTGATGAGGAGGTAAAATTTTAGAGTAAATTTTTTTTTACCTTTGATTGAATAAAAATAAAAGGGAGCAAATTGAGTTTTTTTTTTTTTTTTTATATTTGGAGGGGGTATAATTCTAATTGTGGTGGTACAAAATTCAATTTTCTATTAATAGACTAATTTTGTAGTCCATAATATAGCAAAAATATCTGAATGTTTATTCTCTCACTTTTGTATATTTTCAAAAAATTTGAGTTAACTGATCTGGATGAGCTTTATTTAGATCGATCAATCCAAAGAAGTAAATGTTAATTTAAAATTTTCAAACTTTTTTTACACCTTTGAATTAGTCCAAAGAAGTAAAAGATCTTTAAATTTATATTTTACGTCTCTAGTTGACTAATCTAAAAGTGTTGAAAAATTCTAAAAGTTTATAAATTAGTATTTGCACGTTCGAGGTTACTTTGGACAAATCTCGTTTGTATTGGTTAGTCCGAAGAGGGTTAAAATCAAAAGAAATAGGAATTTATGGACTTTTGAGAATATAAAGAAGTAGAAGGAGAAACCTCCAAAATTTCTTCCGTATATTTGAACTAAACTAGGATCGATGAAGTTTCAAACATGCTTAATTCTCTTATGCAAGATTTGGGAGTTCTTTCTTCTTCTTTAATAAATAATGAAGTTGCTCCAACTCAAGAGAAGTTGATTCTTACATTTGAATTAGACTTTATCGGTTAGAAGTCTCACGTTTGAATAAATAAAAGTGTTCAATGTGATATTTCAACAATGAGACTTTTACGATCTCGTGAATTAGTCTTTTGAGTTGAACTCTACTTATTGTTAACAATGAAAAGAGGAAGAAAGAGGAATAAGAGAAACAACCACTCTAGAGTTTCATAACATATAATGAACCAAAACTAAAGTTAATAGGGTTACAATGAGTATATATATAAAAGAATAGAGTTGTCTAAAATACCCTTACTACTAATATATAATAATATTATCTAACATCTCCCCTCAAACTCACGATGCATTAACATGGAGCATCGAGAGATTGTCAACTAAAAAACGAAAACGTTTAATGGAATGCATCTTTGTAAACAAATCAGCAATCTGTAAAGAAGAAGAAACAAACGGTAGAGTAATAGTTCCATGCCGAAGATGATGACGAGTAAAATGATAATCAATCTCAATGTGTTTGGTGCGTTCATGAAAGACCGAGTTGTGAGCAATTTGAATAGCACTCTTGTTATCGCAGTGCATTGGAGTTGGCTCATAAAGAGAGATACCCATATCAGACAAAAGCCAACGCAACCAAATTATTTCAGCGGTAGTGGATGCCATAGCACGATACTCAGCTTCTGTAGAGGAGCGAGAGACAATATCTTGTTTCTTACTCTTCCAAGAAATAAGAGAGTCTCCAAGAAAGATAAAGAACCCTGTGGTGGATTTACGATCTATGATGTCACCAGCCCAATCAGCATCAGAATAAGCTCGTAACTCTAATGAGGATGACGATGGAAAGAGAAGACTTTGAAATTGAGTTCCTCGAAGATAACGAAGAATCCGAATAACTGCTGCCCAATGTACTGTAGTGGGAGAGACAACAAATTGACTAACAACATAAACAACATAAGCAATGTCAGGTCTGGTAATCGTAAGATACACTAAGCTGCCAACCAAAGTACGATACAAAGTGGAATCTGGTAAAGGAACACCATCCGAAGGAGCATATTTCACATTCAACTCAAGAGGAGTATCTGCTGATCTAGTATCAGAAAGACGAGCCTGATCAAGAATGTTGGCAATGTACTTGGATTGAGAAAGAGGGTATCCTCTAGGAGAGTAGGCAACTTCAATCCCCAAGAAATAGCGAAGAGTTCCCAAGTCCTTCATCTCAAACTGTTTGGCTAACTGCAATTTCAACTCATTGATTCCACTAACATCATCACCTGTAATAATCATATCATCAACATATAGAGAAAGTATAATGCGACCATAAGTGGTGGACCTTATAAACAATGCAGAATCATGTTCACTAGAGCAAAAACCAAGAGAAGTGATCACAGTAGAGAATTTCTCAAACCAAGCTCGAGGAGCCTGTTTAAGACCATATAGAGCCTTTTTTAACTTACATACTTCCCCTTGATTATGAGAAACTCCTTGTGGAGGGACCATATAGACTTCTTCATGAAGCTCACCATTTAAAAAAGCATTTTTGACATCCATTTGAGAAATATGCCATTGACGAATAGATGCAACTGCAATAAGAGTACGAATAGTGGTCATCTTGGCTACAGGAGCAAAAGTTTCTTCATAATCCATACCATATTGTTGAGAGAAACCCTTAGCAATAAGACGTGCTTTGTAGCGCTCAACTGACCCATCAGACTTAGTTTTGATCTTGTATACATAACGAGACCCAATAACACGTTTTCCAGGAGGAAGAGGTACTAATTCCCAAGTATTGGTTTTGTGCAATGCAGAAAGTTCTTCTGCCATAGCCTGCTGCCAAAGAGGATCAAGAACAACCTCTTTATAGGAAGAGGGCTCAGACAAACTGTGAATAAAGGTTAAGAAAGAAACAAACGAAGTTGAGTAAGTGGAATAGACAAAATCAGGTAACTGAGTAGACTTACGTTGACGAGAGGGGTAACGAGGAGGATCAACAATCGCAGGAGGTGGTTGGACAGCCGGGGGGACAAGAGGGATGTCATCATGTGGAGTAGTAGTATTTGTCCTGCAATTCTCAATAGTACAATCACTAGAAGCGCTATCATTAGGACCAAACGGATCAATATGGGTTAGTTCAGAACTCTTAGTAATCTGCGAATCAGAGGAAACAGAGTAAAAAGGAATGTGCTCAAGAAAAACAACATTACGAGATACATAAAGTTTTCCTACACGAGAATCATAACAACGATAACATTTTTGACATCCCCATAACCAAGAAAAACACACATGGCTGAACGAGAAGACAACTTACTGCGCTCTACTTGAGGGCGAAGAACAAAACAAGTAGAACCAAAAACTTTCAAAGAATAGTAATCAGGGGTAGAAGCATATAATTTTTCAAAGGGAGACAAACCTGATATGATAGAGGATGGAATTCTATTAATAGCATGAACAGCAGTAAGAACTGCTTCTCCCCAAAACTCACTAGGAACTGAAGCGGACAACAAAAGGGAACGAGCAGTCTCTATAATGTGACGATGTTTCCTTTCAGCAACTCCATTTTGTTGAGGAGTATCAGTACAAGATGTTTGGTGGCGAGTGCCATCATAAGCAAGTAATTCAGAAAATTTATTAGAGGTATATTCACCACCTAAATCACAACGAAAACACTTTATAACAGAATTATGTTGAGTTTTGACCATTGCACGAAATATATGATAAATGTCAAAAAATTCAGACCGATTTTTCATAAGATAAACCCAACAATAACGAGTGTAATCATCAATAAACGAAACATAATATCTAGATCCACCTTTGGTGAGCACCGGTGATGGACCCCAAACATCAGAGTGAACTAAATCAAAAGGCGCATATGAAACGGAAACACTTTTACTAAACGGTAAAGCTGGAAATTTAGCAAGTTTACAACCACAACAATCTGAGATATCACAGGGTTTTAACTTTCCTAAGGCTCCAGTAGAAGCCAAATATTTTAATCTAGAAGCAGAAACATGTCCAAGGCGAGAATGCCATAAATAAAAACTAGAAGATAATGAATTCAAGCGAAAACTAGATAATAAGTCAGCAGTAGTTGTTGAGGCTGCAATATCTGGGAGTCGTAGTTCATCCAAAACGTAAAGTCCCCCCTGTCTATGGCCTGTCCCAATCAGCCTCCCAGAATGTGGATCCTGCACACAACAAGAAGTGGAAGAAAACGTAACCGAATAACCCATAGATAAAAACTAGAAGATAAGGAATTCAACCGAAAACTAGATAATAAGTTAGTAGTAGTTATGGAGGCTGCAGTATCTGGGAGTCGCAGGTCATCCAAAACATAAAGTCCCCCTTGTCTATGACCTGTTCCAATCATTCTCCCGGAATGTGGATCCTGCACACAACAAGAAGTGGAAGAAAACATAACCGAATAGCCGAGATCACATATTTGACTAACAGAAGCAAGACTCAAAGTAAGATTAGGAATATAATAAACATCAGAAAGAGACATGTTAGGTGTGGAGACAGAACCAACGCCTGCTAGTGGCATAGGAGTGCCATCAGCAGTCATAACCGACACAGACGAGACAGGTTTCACAGACACAAAAGATTTATTATCGTATGTCATATGATGAGATGCTCCCGAATCAAGAATCCATATGGAAGGAGATATACCTGACATACCAGAGGAGTTCAAACCTTTAGAAGAGGTGGCAAACATGGCATGTGATTGAGTGGCAAGAAGTTTTTGAAGCTGTTCTGCAATATCAGATATTTGAGAAGCAATCTCAGATGGGTATACAGAACCAGAACTAGAGCCAATGGTAGGAGGAGCAGAAGCAACAACATTGGACGATGACCCCTTAAAATTATTCTTATGTGTTCTCCCCAATTTCAGACAATGTGCTTGAAGATAGTCATCCTTAGCATCAGCCATAACAAATAATGACAGGAAAATACGACAAATACAATCACTGAGACAAAATAAATTAGGTATAATCTGGTGTTGTGCGAGTCCTATTTCTCCCTCTCCAGACGTCGTTTCGCCGATCCGACCGTTGAATACGAAGATCTAAATGTTACGAACCTGCTGTCCAAAAATCAGCCCGATCCAACGGTTAACGAATGCGCAATCAATGTTTTTCTGAGACTGATTTAACAAAATCGGGAATAGGGTTACTCTTCTCTTTTCTCTTTTGGTGGTTGTCTTTCCTATCAAAATAGTCTCTCTCTTCTCTACGGTAGATCCCAAAATCAACCAAAGCTCTTTGATACCATGTTAACAGTGAAAAGAGGAAGAAAGAGGAAGAAGAGAAACAACCACTCTAGGGTTTCATAACATATAATGAACCAAAACTAAAGTTAATAGGGTTACAATGAGTATATATATAAAAGAATAGAATTGTCTAAAATACCCTTACTACTAATATATAATAATATTATCTAACACTTATGACTTAAGTCCTGACACTAACCATGTGATTAGGTAGGTTACTTGAGGTATGTTTGCTAGTTGATTTTTGAAGTGGAGAATTTTGGATGATTAAGTTTATATTTTAATATATATTCGATATTTAAATAAAAATTAAAAGAACAACATGATATTTTATATGTTCATTTATCATATTGTTCTATCAACTTTTAAAAAGATCAAATATATAGACTTATCCCTCCAAAACCATACAAATTTCAACTTGCAATCAAACTTAGGTTTTGTTTGAAAGTTTGAACGAGAGGGGAAGAAAGAGCTTTGGAGGGAGGGGGAAATAGAGAAATTTAAATATATTTTTTTATAACACTTTTTTAAGAGAGTGACACCATAAAGAATGACAAGAAAATGTTTATAATTAATATATATTTAATTTAATATCATAACAACATGAAAATGATTTGAAAAATTGATCTAAACACTCCAAAATTCTCCAATAAAATTTCTTAGTTTCCTTAAAATAGAGAATTTTGTATTATGAATGAAAACAAACTCCTCAACACTTTATCCTGATAAAGCTCTTTGTTCCTTCCATTTGCTCATTCATTTTTTTTTTCTTCAAAACTCTGCCTTCTCCTTTTAACTTGCAAACAAATTCTTAGAAATTTGACTTCATTAAAGAATAAAATAAGTCATAGCAACTATTTATGAATAAATAATTGTTTGATATTATGTACAAATGCATGATCAATCATGGATGATTATAATATCAATCATAGATTTACTAATTTTATCAACTTTTCACTTTAGATGAGACAAATTCGTTAATTATACGATATTTTATTCAAATTTGCGTTTCAAATTGAGTTGATAAATTTGTGATGCTTTTATTTTGGAAAATAAGTTATACAATTTCTTCTTTCATTTACAAATGTTGTAGAGTGATACTTCATCCATATTTTTATAAGAGACAATTAAATTAATAAAAATTGATGTATTTAGTCGATAATAAATTAAATAAATTAATTTTTATTGATATAATTGTCTTTTACAAAAAAAAAAACGAATGTAGTTTTATATATGATTTCATCGTAAATTTTAATTATAGTTATGGTTATTTCTAACTATATAAGACATGTTTTTTTATTTACTTATTTGAGTAAATGTGTTTCTTTTAATTTAAATTTGTTTTATTTTATTTACATTAAGAAAAAAAAATACAGATTCTTTCAAACTGAAGTGAAAAATCTAAGTGATTGTTTGATTTTATTAGGTCAAACAATTTTTTATTGTTTTTGTAGTTGTAACGGTCAATATTAATAATTATTATCATTAATATTCTTTAGTATTTTGCTACCGTGAAAATCAAATTTGCGATTCTTTTATTATTTTAATTATTAAGTTAACTTTATATCCCTTATATTGAATGTGTTTATGACGTTTAAACCAGATTTGAATAGATTTTGAATCCTGAAATCAATTGTAGTTGTAGCAATTATTTTTAACTTTCAAGTTGAAATCAATTGTAGTTGTAGCAATTATTTTTAACTTTCAAGTTGAAATCAATTCTTAATTGCCCTTTGCAATTTCTCATCTTTCCCCTTCAATAAGAAACAAACCACCCTTCTTATTGCTGCCACGTTTCTGAATTTTCAGCGGAAACTCCTCTAACCTTTAATAAAGCGGAAAAAAAAATTGGAATTAAGTTATTTTTTAATTTTTTTATTATCTTTTAACATGTTTTTACCTTTTACTTAATAAATATATTTGCCAATATTTTATTCAATAAATTAACATAAAATAATAAAAATCAGAGATAACGAGTACAACAAAAAATACTTTAATTTACAAGTTTGAATCTATAAATAATTATATTTAGCAATGCAATATAAATTTAAATAATTATTTAAAAAAAAAGAAATTTATTTTTAAAATATGTATATTCAAATATATTTCAGTAATTATACATCTAAAATTAAAATTGATCTAAGCATTCGAAAGCTTCAATTTTACATTAATATATATCTAAATAAAAATCAATTTTCGTTGAATATAACCAAAGTGTATTCAATTAAAATCAATTTTAAACACATCAACAACAAACACTTATAACATTTTTCATAAAATAATTATTTTAAAAAAAAAATAATCACTTTTGAATATTTGTATTTATTTATTATAGTTTTTAAAAAATAAAAATCTACAAAATAATCTAAAAACTGATTTTTTAAGAAGTAGTTTTTCAAACAAATTATTTTGTATAATTAATTTTTTAATAAAAGTGATTTTTACTAGCATATACAAAAACAAAACAATTTTTAATTTTTTTGAAATCTCTAAATTATGAAATAATAAAATCACTTTTTAAAAATATATAAAACACTTATCTCCTAACTTAACTTATGTGAATTCAACATGAACTCTAACTCTAAAGACAAAGTGAAGTGAAAGTCTATCTTAATCTCAACTAGATAGATAGATATACTAAACCCCTTCCCTCAAAAACCCTCTCTTTCTCTTCCACTCTCCAAATTCCTCAATGGCTCTCTTCCATTCTCACACTCTTCCACATCATCACATACTATCAACTCTTTCACCCTTTTCTTCCAAACCTCTTTCTATTTCTCTCCCTTCCTCTTATCCTCTCACAACAACAACTGACTTCAACAATAAAACTCTTTCTCTCTCCACACTTCCTAGAAAGTTGCTTTCTAAACCATCTAATGGAAAACATGTTAGAGAAGATTATCTTGTGGTATGACACTTTTAATACCTTTGTTTTCTATTTTTAAATTCTCAATTTTTTATTTTTTATTTTCAATTTTTGCTTCCTTTTAGCTTCCTATTGTATAAATATAGGAGTTGAAGAAAAAGAAGAAAAAATGATTTTTTTTTTGTTTCATTAGCTGAACTGTGATGTTATAGTAATGCCATTGCTTGTAATTTTTTTGGATTCAATTTTAGCTTCCTTTTGTGTAGGAGTATATAGGAGTTGAAGAAAAGAAAAAAAACTGATATTTTTTTTTTTTCTGTTATTTTGTTTCATTAGTTGAAGTTAGATCTTTCAGTAATGCTATTGCTTGTCAATTTTGTTGGGTCATAGCCCTTTTCTCTAGCTTTCAAGTATAAGATATTATAAAAAAGAATATTTTTTTGATTCATTTTTTGTTTCCTTTTAGCTTCCTGTGGTATGAAATGTAGAAAAGGAGAAAAAATGTTTTTATTTTATTGTTTTCTTGTTTCATGTTGAAGTTTGATGTTTTAGTAATGCAAGGTTTTCATTTTGTGTTATAGCTTATTAAAATAGGACCTCTAGAGAAGAAGAAAGAAGGAAATATATATGAAATTATTGATGTTTGGTGTTGTTATAATGCCATTGCTTTGTTGTTTTGGATTTTGCAGAATAAGTTATCAGCACAAGAAATCCAAGAGTTGGTGAAAGGAGAAAGAAATGTTCCTCTTATTATTGATTTTTACGCGACATGGTGTGGTCCATGCATCTTAATGGCTCAAGAACTTGAAATGGTATGTGGTTTAGTTTGATGTAGATTCAGAAAATGCTTAACCATTGCTCTAATATGACTATGAAGATGTGTTTCCTATTGCATGTTTTGGTTTCAAATTTTTTTGAGCTAGCGAAATGTATGTTTCACTTCAACCTTATGTCGGCCTCCGATAAAGAACTTTTTGTTTAAGATTACCATTTTAGTTCTTTAATAGTTTTTATAGATTTGGGGATGTGAATTGGGTTAATAAGCATTCACCAAAAAGTAGATCAAATTCCTTAACCATTTGGTCAGGGGTTCGATCCCTGACAGACATATCGAGAAAGGTCAACCTCTTAAATGAATCTCAGTTATCTTGAGTGATTAGTCTCTGCAGTTTACCTAATAAGATAGACTAGGAGGGTTTAACTTGTCTAGAAGTAAATTAAATTGGCAATGGCAACAAGGTTCAACTTTATTGTTGATAAAAACTAACAGTTATTGTAATAATTGGATGCTAATGGAAGATATAACTATAATGGCATGTCTTATATTTCAGATTTTCATTTGTGTTGCATGTCTTATGTTGAGGAAAGGTATTTATAAGGAGATGGTCAGCAAGGGGAGGATTCAGTATTATTCGGTTAGAAATCTTGTAGTTTTGGCAGAGATGAAAAGTCTTTTCTCTGAGGAGCTTTTGTTCTATGGTTTAGAGGTTTTCCTTCTGTAATACATTTATTTTCAATCAATAACATAGTTTTTTGTGTCTCTTGAGCTCGCGTTCCTATCACAAACTGTTCTTTAGGGGATTTGAATTTGAACATAGTCCCTTGGAATTACACGATTAGACAGTCACCGTTACAGTAGCACATTGGGATAAACCCATTCAAACTTTTCAAAAGAAAATATATTAGTAATTCAACGTATGCTAATTCAAAACTCATTGGCTTGAACTTTTTTTATCGTATTATATTTATATCTCATTTGTATTCTAATATGGAATGTAAAATCTTTTAGGATAAGCTGCAAGTGCAACTTGTTGCTCCTATATTTAATCTGTTTTTTTTTTTAAGTGACTACTGTAATTTGATTCTCTTAAAATTTGGATTGAGTCTAACTTAACCCTACGAAATCGGTTTATAGTCTGATAGATGCCTCCTATCGATATAGTCGTTTTTAGGCTTTATCTAATCTAATGTGGGACTTATAACACACATCCCTCACTCCCAAGAGTGGACATCTGGGTAGCCTGATAGTGGGTGGTCCAACGAAATTTGAATAGACTTTGATTTCATCTTGGAATTTGGGTTAAGCCTAACTCCACCCTACAAAATCGACTTTTAAGGTATTATTTACTAATTTTTATACTTTATTTCATCCAATGTGAGAGAGACTCTTAACAGAATTCCATCAACATTTGGTCCTTTACTCATGTGACCAGGCTATATAAGATGGTTTCATCACTTCTAAACATGTTCTATTACATTATTCACCGCACATAACTGCATTGATACTCAACCTAGTTGGAAAAGGCTTTAGCTGTTATTGTATGAATGCATTGATAATAGATGCTGGCATTATAGTTGCATGCAAATGCAGCAAAACTCTTGAACTTGTGCCATATTCTCGATTAATAGGTTTTGAGGATAACACCTGAAGTAACATAACAGATCCATGCATATTGAATACTCTTTGAAGGAGCTCAAGCTTATATTGTTTTGGCTTAAATATAGTTTCGGTTCCGCTATTTGGCCCCATTCATGATTTTGATCTCCTAATTTTCAAAATGTCTGATATCTTCCCCACTTACGCATCCGGGGTTGAATTTTTATGATGTGACTAGTGAGATGTTTAGTGGCAATTGGAGATGAAAATGAGTTGTTCAGTGAGATTCCATATAAATAGTGTTTTGCATCAAATTTGGCTACTTATATGATATAGATCAATTGCTTTTCTAACAACTTCACTGTTTTTCTTTTTTGTAATCATGTTATTGGTGCAAAGTATCCTCTAGTTTTGTCGATGACTAATTTTGGCTTGGGAATCTGGCAAACCACCTTTGGTGGGATCTCCCCTCCCAAGTACGTTTTTTTCACTCACAAGGCTTGAACCTGCGACCTTGCTTAAAGGATCCGAGTCCAATTCCACTCTAACCAACATAACGTTGGTTTAGAACTTCAAATTTGTAATTGCATCACACTTTTACGCATATATCCTTTGAAGTTCTAACAGCTGCAGTTAAGGAACTTTTGGAAAGGTCATAAAGCATTAAAGACCTTGAAATTTGATACTAAAAATACCAAACTGATTTATCTGCATTTAATGTAGTTTGATAATTGAAAATGTGCTCAACTTCATAACTGGACAGAAATAAAAACAAAGGGTAGAAGTACTGTCATCAACCAACAACTAGGGCTGCTTGCATTGAAATTTTACTCAAGCAAGAATCGCATGTAGTATTTGAAGATTTTGTCCCCCTATTTTCACAAATTCGTGATTTTGGTCTCCTATTATTTTTCGTTCATTTGGCCCACTTTTGCTCCGATAATCATGTTGGTTCATTTTTATGGATGCAACAATTATTTAGAATGTTTGTATCTTTCGAAAATTACAGCCAATTTAAGTATATGGGGTGTGTGACACTGTTGAAGAGAGTTTACAAAAACAACTTATGACATGTCTATAAGTTGTTTTTAGCTTATTTCTATAAGCTCTTTAGGATAACTTATGAAAATAGCTTATATGAAAATAATATGACTTTATTTTATTTGTTATAGAAATTGTAGATATTGCTTATAAATAAGCACTTATATTATAAGTGCTTATGCTATAAGAGCTTAACTAAGCTGTTTATCTGAACATTCTTTAACTCAGTGATTTACTTTCTCTCATAATGACCAATTGTTTTTCATACTGACTTTTTACACTAACAAGCTTTGCATGTTTTTATGTTCATTTCTTTATTTTTCATCGATTAATAGTATGGTTATTAATTTGAGGATTTGAAAGCTCAGAAGTAACCTTCAATAAACTTGTGCAGCTTGCAGTTGAGTACGAGGAAAATGCGATGATTGTTAAGGTTGATACAGATGACGAGTATGAATTCGCACGCGACATGCAGGTAATGTGCTTGTTTTGTTTACAATGCATACATTTACAATTAAAAATACTCAATAGAGATCCATAAAAAATTATGTGAACTTTTATTACAATAACTTGTGAACTTGCATGATTATCCCAAAATATGGAGGAAAAAAAAACAATATATCACGGGGTCTAAGCAATTTCGATTTTTTTTTTTTTATATACATTTATTACATAGTAATCCTCTATGAAGCACTTACAGAGACACAAATTAACTGACATGTAAACATCGGTAATAATTTGAAAATATAGAAGTGATTGAATGTAACCACATTTGCTGGTTACACAAATACTGAGTACAACACTAACGATGACATGTGTCAGAGACTAAACGCATATTCAATATGAATAAATCGGTGCTACATAGGTAATTGTTGGTGTGTCCAGTGTGAATAACTTATTTTATTTGCAATGCATACATTTACAAATACTCAATAGAGATCCATAAAAAAATCATGTAAACTTTTCTTGTGAACTTGCATGGTTATCCCAAAACATATCTTGGGGTCTAAGCAATTTCCATCATAATCCTATTGTTTGTACATTTAGGTTTAAATATATTTTGTCACTGTAAATATATCACTTTTGTTTTTAGTCCTTATAAAAATTATTTTTAGTCATTTGAAATATATCACTTTTTTTATAAATTTTTAACTAAATACATCAATCTTTCAACTACCACTTTTGCTTATATTTCATTCCACATGGATTAAAATTTAATTTTTTTTCTTCTGAATTTTAATTACTCATAATAGTGAATATTGAATATTTTATACGATAAAATATAAAAATTTAGTATAATGTTTATAAACAATAATTTTTTTTTTATGAAATAATCTTTCCTAAAATATAAAAGTCGACAAATAGTTTTTTGATTCAGAAAAATGATTGTTAATTTATTAGTTTAGAAAGTAAATTAACTAAAATACTTCAATTTATGAATGCAGAAGTTCCCATTAGTCACATTCAAGATAATGGGTCTGTTTGTTTAAGATTTTAAAAAAGTGATTTTTACTTTATGTTTTTAAAAATGATTTTTATGAAAATTTACTTGAAAATATATAAATTTTTTAGATTTATTTGTTACCAATTAAAAAAAGTAATTTTGACATTCAATAACTTAGATATTCATTGTTAAATATTTTAACATAATAACAATCACATTGTTTTAAAAAGGTATTTTCAAAAATGATTTTTATGAAGAGTTTCTCAATAGCTTTTCATTTTAATAATTTTTTGAAATTTCATTATCCAAAAAAGTTGTAGAAAGTAGATGAAATATTTAAAATCATTTTAAGATAACTTATTTAAACCAAATTTTCATTTAAAGCTTTTTTAATTTTTTTTTAAAATAATTTTATAACAAAAAAGTATAATATTATAAAAATAACTTTTTTTAAACTCTTAATCAAACGGGCCCAATATCCATATTAGCTTCTTTTGCTTACTAGAATTAGTATTTCATTGCATCAAAAAAGAAAAAGAAATAGTATTTCATTCATTTTTGCTTCAACTTTCAAGTCTAGATTAGACCCCTTAATTAAAGGTACAATTAGTAGCAACAAACCTAAACACATGCAGAACATTGCACGAAAATGAGTCAAAATTTAGATATGACATGTTCTAAACAAAACTTGAACTTTTTTCATGTATTTCAGGTTAGAGGGTTGCCAACTCTTTTCTTTATTAGTCCTGATCCAAAAAAAGATGCTATTAGAACTGAAGGGCTTATACCAATACAAATGATGAGGGACATCATTGACAAAGAAATGTGAAACAGTTAAGGCTACTCATCACTTTTCATAGTTGGAGTTGCTAGATTTTGCAATATGATGTTTGGTATAATTGTAGCATATTTGTGGACATAATTTAAATGCTAACCAATTCATATGAATTTGAATTTTGAGGTTTATAAAATGTATGATAAATTATGTAATGTTTGAGGTCGACATATGTTGTAGTGTATCACATGTGATTGTCTAATAGAAAATAGAAAGACATTGTAACATTATTGGATGTGTATTCGATCCATCGAATATAAAATTTGTTATTGAGAGTGACAATCTTTGCGTATAAAAGGTGAGTTTTTATTTAATTTTTTTTATAAAATTGCACAAGCTGTGTCTGACATCCCAACTAGATTGGTACCGCTAACAAAGCTAAGTTGAAAAACAAGAAGCACAAAAAAAAAAAAATAACTTGAGGTGACATAAAAGAAATCCAAATGAGAAAAAAAAATCAATAAATAAATAAAATCACGAAAGAAGTTTCGATTAATAAAAGATTGAACTAAATTCCGCCAAGAGTAAGTATTTATAAATAGGGGTGATTTTCACTTCATAAATAAGTTCAAAAATTGAGTTAGACTTAAAATACAAATTTAAAGATTATGTCAAAGTCTTAGATTTGTTGTGTGACTTGTAGATCTTTAGATTTTTTTTTTTATTTTTTATAAAAAATATGGTACCTAGATATTTAGTTTGACTTGAAACTTATATTAAGATGGTAACGATAATGAATTTTTGTTAGGTTTAAAATTCTAATTTTTTGTTTATATATTAAAATCCTAATTTTAATTAATAGCTTAAAATCTCTCACCTAATTATGTCATCTTTCAATTATTAGGTACTTGGTGCAATTGAAAGTGACAAAGTATGGTTCTAACATCCTAGGAGAATATAAAATAAAATGAAAACACAAGACATGATAAAAGGTTTCCCCCAAAAAGGAAACTAACGAGTAATTTCTTTCAAGTATTATTCACTAGTTGTCGGATTTGAAAGACACACAAAGGAAACTTCATTGTAACATAGGCATGGGAGGGTCAAGCAGCCCCCACTATAAAAATATGTCTTCCTATTCAAAGCTTGTGGGTTATTTAGTTCATATGCATTGTCTCATCATAGGTAGATCATTTGCTGAGTTAAAGAGACACACAATGAATTATAATTATATCAAGGATATCTTGAATTTAAACTCGGAAAACTAATCTAAATATTTATCAATGAACATTTATTTAAAATATTTGATTTTAATTATATAAATTATAATTGATATATTATTAAAAATATTTAACTTTAATTATATCTATTTTAAAAATTATATAAGTAATTTAGTTGTAATACGTTGATAATGTAAAACTATTTATAACGAAATGTATTGAAAATTATAAAGTCTATGCAAAATTGCAAATATAACCAACCACAACAAATGAGAAATAAAGTGCTAACTTAACTATTTGAAAGGATGTGAATTTTGTGAGAAAAATTAGATGTATTGCCTAAGTTTGACAAAAACAAAGTTAATTGGGTGTCATCCATTACTATTAAATTATCAGAAAATGATGCTATTGCCACTTCTCCAATTGAGATAATCTAATAACTATTTGGATAGTGTTCATTAACAAGATTAGGTAGCTAAATAAACATCATTGTTCTTATTTTCTTTAACAAAAAAAGTGATGCATATATGATTGCATTTATCTAGCTCCACTTTTCCCAATTTCTCTCCTACCCTTTATTTTCCTTTCTTTCCAAATATTTGGAAGTTGTCACAATATCAACTTTTTTCCATTATTAATCTTTTAAACTTAGTTGCTGCCCAATCCTAAATATTATGTTTATCAAGAATTTTGAAATAATAAAATCCTTCATTTGTATTGTGATATTTTTTATTTATTTACATCAAGTAATTTAGTAATTAGACTCACACACCTTAAAAAAAAAAAAAAAAAAAGGGAATAATCTCAAATTCAATCCTAAATTTAATAATTTTGATGTCATTGCAACTACCAACTGAATTGTATTGTATTAATTGTACTCATCTTTGTTGTGAATTATTATGACAACTTCAATTATTCTTGTAATATGTAATCACAGTTGATTAATTTCAACAATTAAGTTTGCTGGTGTATTTTTCATTTTTAATCGGTAATAAGACAAGTCATGATTTTGACACAAATGTTTTGAGTCAATTATGGTGATTAGACGAATTCCATTCCGATGTGATCATTCTAAAAAGATAATTTTTTTTAGGGGTCAAATCTAATATTTGAACATCTACTATTATAAACAAAATTAATCTTGCATTACAATTGTTTGTCATACAACAAATTCTGTATTTTTTTTTTATCCTCAATATTTTTTTCCTGTATTTGACGCTTTTAAATTACTTTACCTTTCTCCCTTTTAAAAAAAATAAAAAAAATTTACCTTCCACTCTTCAAACTAAATTTTTTGTTGTCTTGTTTCCCACATGATTTGTGTGTTTTTATTTTTTAAAATATATATTTTGATGAGAGGCTTTTGTAATAAATCATTATCATATAGAGAAAATAAAATATTAATTAATAAAAGTATATTTTTTAAAATATATTTTTGTGACATTTTTATTGTTTCTAGAAAAGTAAATAATAGTTTTACGTAATTTCTTATTTTCTTATTAACGAATAAAGTTAATATAAACTTTTTAAAAAAAAAATTCAAGGGATTCCTTGATTTTGTCTAAAGTCTATTATAAAATTTGTTTTTATTCACGGTGACACTTACACTTTCTAATTTTAGAAAAACTGTATCCATTTTTTTTGTGACACTTATATTTATTTTTGTCATTTACTGTATGACACAATTAGAGTTTTCACTTTAATTTATAGAGATACAATCATACATCTGGTATTTGTAATTTTGAAATATATAATTATATTCTTAGTAGTACAATTAAAATATATATTTTAATGTATTTTTAATAAATGATAGATAGAGTCGCAGGTGTCATAAAAAAAACTGTTATTCACAATTTTTTAGTGAATACAGATGAAATAAATGTATTTTAAAAATTAGAAAGATTGTGAGTATCGTTTAAGAAAATCTCAAAAGATGTAAATGCTATTTTTCTTAAAATTTAACATACTTTGGAATATAGAGTCCACTCTTTAAATAGACATAACTCTGAGTGTATTTAATATGCACTGTAATGCACCACAAGAAGGGAGCAAGAGAGTAACACAAAGTAGAGAGCTTTGGTAGGATTTTAAAAGTTTAGGACTCCTTTGTTTCATATTATAAAAATACTAATTTTTGTATTTAATAATTTAGAAATTATTTTAAATACATTTCGTTTTGAAAATATAAGTTATTTTGTGTTTGTTTACAATAATAAAAATGACATTTTTAAAAAAATTATCTATTAAAAGTGATTTAATGAGAAGCTATAAGGGCATGTAGATAGAGTACCCAGAGGGTATGGGAGTGTCCATGAGAGTATGTGACATAGAAGATGTTAACATAATTTATATTTTGTTAATTTTAAGGGATTAAATATTGTAATTGTTATTTTAATTAATTTAGATGGATTGAGGATGTAATCTCGTCAGTGTGTTGTGAGGTTTGATCCTTAAATGTTACTTTCAAACTTTTTTGCTATTGTTTTTGTTGTTGTTGCTAGTTGTGAAATATATATGCGATTAATTGATATACATTTTCAATGTAAACTATTTTACATTGTCGACGAATTATAATCACTTATATGAATGACTTTAGAATTAGTTATGATTAAAATCAAATATTTTTAATGATTGAATATTTACAATTGACTAATATCGTAAAAAAAAATTGCACTAATAGTATACATAAACTTAATCCAATGTATATTTAACCATAGAAGAAAAACAAGATAATGTACAACGCCTAAGGTTTAGAGTAAGAGAGAGTGTCTACGAATAGGCAAGGTTGTCAGACTCGCGAGTCTACGTAGACTTGTGAAGGATCGATAGACTCGACTCGTAAACTCTTAAGAGTCTATGGATAATAAAAAGTGGCATTAAAAATTCTATAAATGACATATACATAATAGAACACCAATTACTATTAAAATAATTCAAGATTTCAGTTTCAAACTCTACTAAAGTTATCTCGAAAAACTGACACAACAAAAAACAACTAGCACAACAAAAATAATGCATCACAAAAAAAAAATGAGACAGAAAAGAGGAACACAGACTAGTGCAGAACGGGATAGATGTGTTGAAGGAAAAACACAAAAGTACAATACAAGTGACGCACGAGAAGAACATTGAACGCATAACGTGAGTAACAAAACATGAGAAGAATTCATAATGCGAGTGAGGAAAAAATACACTGAACGCATACTAATGAGATGGAGAGAAAGTGAGAAACCACTAAGTTTGATAACGTTCTTTTAGGGTTAAGGGAAACAAAGAGATAAAACAAAAAAATAAGGATTCACGACCCTTGGAATTCAAGGAAACGACGAAACTCATAAAGTTTTGGTTTTTTTATTTTTTTATTTTCAGCAAACTTGCTAACTTGTCCCTAGATTCGTGATATCTGAATTTGTCCGATTCTACTAAAAAAATGATTCAATAAGCAAGTCAACTCATTTTGGAGAGGAGGTCTCCTAAACTTGGTTGAGTGTATGAGTTGACTTGTGAGTTTGACAACCATTTGAGTAGCGGTGAAAAAAAATAGTACCTGTATATGCAGATAAATTTTGTGATTGGCACAAGGTGGATAGTTTAACGAGTACTCGAAAATAAAATAAATAAATATTTTAATTACATATTAGTTAATAGATACATACCCGATATAATGGTATTCATACTCGATAATAAATTAATAAAATTGACATGTTGTAATACTTTTTATGTGTTAATATATTAATATTGTTTATGTTGTAATTTAGTGATATATTTTATTTATATGTCAATGCACTAAAGTTTTTATGTGTTACAATAGAAGGAAAAGTTTTATATAATTGCAACAACAAACAAATTTGTACCTAAATAATCTTGTATTTAAAAGATAATATCTATAGATATCTACTAACATCTATGAATACTTCAAAATCATCTAAATATCCTTTAAGCAAATAGAGTTAAATATAGATATGGTACGAATATTATTTTTATCAAACGAATAAAATGATTGATAAATACTGTCGGTACTCGTGGATACCCATTGCTTACAAATACTAGACCATAGAAAGGTGACAAGATGGAATTAGTATTGGCTAGAAGTCCCAAATATGCAAAAGCTTGGAAATCAACCCAACATACTTGACTTGATTGATTGCAAATAAGGAGAAATATGATGAACTCCTCAATTCTTAAGATTAAAAGGTGAATATCAAGAGCAACTATAACTTGAATCATGTAAGTTGGAAGATGTATTTATATTTAATATTCAATAATATTTTAAATAAGATTATTTATGGTTGAAAAATATGTGAGAAGGAAAGTGAATATGAAAATAATACATTATATAGTAATATTTGAATCTAAAAGTATTTTATCATAGATTGGTGTTTAAGGTTATTATTGACATGAAATTACTAATTTCTCTCGATTTTTTTGTCTTTATTTAAATAAATGATTCTTATATATATCTGTATTTTTTTTTTTTTTATTTCGTCATCCAAGTGGAATGTTGCTTAATTCGTCATCTTAGTGCGGCGTTTTGATTTTTCGTCTGGTTGCAGAGTTCATTTGATTCAGATCGATCAATCAAATTTGATCAAGTGTAGATACAATCAGTAACTTTGGATTCATCAACATTGCTGCTCTATATGCACGACACTTCAATTTCATCATATTTATATGTTTTGTTATATTTGTAGGCATTTTGGTGTTATATGTTATTAACTTAGATATTGTGAGTTTGTTCGTAAATTCAAATTTTGTTTATATTTTTTTTAGCGACTTTATATTGTATTGATATCGATTGATGTAATATTTACCAATTTGAATAAATAAGTATCATTTTCAGTTAAAAAAAAGCCACAATATAAGTCAAAATTCTTTATAAAAATTAATTTTATTTAATTACAATTTTAATCTATTTATTTTATCATATTCACAATATTATTTTTCCAATTTCTAAATCTACAATTTTAATCTCTCAATTTTTAAAATGAATAACTTTTTTTTTTATCTATACAATTTTTAAACTAAATGTTGATTATATGACTAGTGAGAAACTTGTGAAAAAACACCGTTCATGACAGTTATGTCTAAGTGATTCTTACTTAACAAAAATATCCATTTGATCAAAATAACATTAAATTATATGGAAAATATGTAACTAAATTTGAGGTAAAATGGTTGTTTAGGTCGGTTATCCCTTAATAATTCATTTCCACGTCATGAAATTGGTTGTCAAGTAAATATATCTCACGTATCAAATAATCAAACATCAATCTAAATGCATTTGGGATAAATGTCAAATATTTTAAGAATTAAGAGACCAAATTCATAGGATATTAAATGAAGGGACCAAATTTATAAAAATAAGATAAAATATAAGTAAAGTTATATTTAAATAGTCTGTACAACTAAATTTGTAGTTGTAAATATATTGATATATATAGTAGATTTGAGTTCAAAAATGAGATTCTTTATTTATCCACGTTATGTGAGTCTAGTTAATAGACTATTTGACAAAAAGAAATTGCATTAAATTAAACTTTAATTTAAAATAGATTAATATAAAATATTTAAAGAATAATATTTTTTTTTTGAAATATTTTAATAACTAGACTCACATGAAATTCAGCATATTAATATATTTTGTGACTATCAATTGAATTATATTAACAGAACACAATTAAAGAATAATGCTAATAGAAAAAGAGAAATAGATTTCAAAAGATTAAACAATTAAATTTAAGTGGTTAATAAATTTTAGTTAAAAACAAATATTTAAAAAATAAGTTTAAAAATTCTAACTAAAATAATTTGTAACTAAATATTACTTAATTTTTGGTCAAACTCTAAATTACTAAGACTCATTTTTTATAAAAAAATAGAGGACTAAATAAAAATTATAATTTCAAAATAAAAAACAGATAAAAGTATAATTTAAACTTTGCTTACAAGTATAACTTAGATATTTATCAATGTACCGGCACCCAGTCGGCAGTAGCAGGAATATTTAAATTCATTCTGAAGAAGTAAACGTGTAATTCAAAATCACAATTACAAAAATTATAATGTGTTTCTATGTCGCCAAGTACAATGAATATTTCCTTTCTAATTTTCCTTTTTATATTTTGTGTTTTACAATTTTCTTTCGAGAAAATGAGAAAAATTCTAACATGGATTATAAAATAAAACTATATTAGTTTGAAAAGTATTTAAAATTCTAACGATCATATACTTCGTTTTTTAAAATAAATGTTAATAGTTATCTTCACTTCTATGACTGAGATATTAACTTAGATAATATTAATTCGATAAAAATAAGAAGATAAAATAAATATGTATTCGTATTGATTTGACATTATTAAAATTAAAATTATTTCTAAAGACAAAGAGGATCATTAACTATTATTTCTAAAAAGTATTATCGGCCGTTATTAAAATTTTGATGAATTTTTAAAAATTGGTCTACGGTAAACCATTTATGCAGGTGATCCACTATAGAACTCACCTTTCATATGAAGAATGAAAACAAAATTAAAATTAGAAAAAAAAAATTGAAAAAAAAAAGGAACTTATAAACTGAATCAATCTTCTAAACGAAGAAATCAATATAAAACCCCATTTGAACATTCAATATAAAATCGATTCCCTGTATGTTTATTATGGTTGGTGACTCTATTATGTGTTATGTATAGTTGGATTGATCTCCATCCTTAGACGATAAGGGAGTATATGTTCTTGTTATTTTTTAGTTTCAGAAAACTATTTAAAAATTACAATTCATGTCACCGATTATATTATTGGATTGAGTCGCAGATTAGGTCGCTCTTTTTAAGACGTTTCGCGACATTGTTCATATTCTCTGTATCGGAGTTCCACTGCACTATAGAAAATCGTTCTAAAATTACACCATCAATATGGCGGTTAATGTTGTACATTAAATATTATGCAATATGACATCTTTAAAACCAGATTTTTCATGAACATGTCTTTGATTGCTAAGTATGACATTCAGTTTATCTTTACTATTAGCAAACTTCAATAAATCAGATTTTAATGATGCAACAGTATTCTCAAGTTCAATGTACTTTGCAGATTTTTCATGTGAATCCTTTTTCAGTTGTTCACATAAATTTTCAATTTCTTTATGTTCAATATTCATTTGTTCAAGCATTTTCTTTGTGCTCAACAACTGTTTTATGGAATTCACATAATCATCATGCAGTTCATTGAAAGCTTCTTGTAGCTCATCATATGTTGGATTAGATTGTGAACTAACCTCATTTTCTGATTCTGAATCTGTATTTGCCATGAGACACAAATTGACTTCTTCATCCGAAGAGGCAGAGGATTCATCGTTATCATTCCATGCAATATAAGCTTTTCTGGTTTTGGTGACTGGTTCCTTGCCTTTTGGTTTTGTAGCTCTATTCTTATTCTGCAATTTGTAGCATTCTGACTTTATGTGACCAGTCTTACCACATTCATAGCATGTAATTGTCTTGTTGTCACTAGTCTTGGAGCTAGATGGCTTTCTGAATTTGTTGTCTTTCTTCTTCAGAAACTTCTTAAATTTCTTGACAAGCAACCCGATTTCAGGCTCTTCAGATTCACTACTGGATTCATCTGAGCAGCTATCTGATTCAGTTTTCGATTGATTGGCTTGAACCTTCAAGGATAATCCTTTCTTTTTCCGGCTTTCCATTTCTGATTCGTCCAGCCGATGCAGTTCCATTTCATGTTCCCTTAGTTTTCCAAACAATGTTGCAGTTGTCATCTTTGCTAGATCTTTAGATTCAGCTATGGCAGTTATTTTGGGCTGC
>NC_021164.2:6881708-6882801 GCF_000331145.2 Cicer arietinum | reverse complement strand
CTATTTTGATGTTAATCGACGTGCCAATTGATTTGTATGTATTTGTCTGAAAAAGTTCTTACCTGGCGTTTAGTTCAATCAATTTCCCAATCGATTGCAACCAAACTTAACTTGATTGAAATTTCACACAATAGATTGTCCAATCGATTGTGTTTGTCACATGGAAAGTTATTTTGCAAATAGTATTTAAGCAATCGATTTGCCAATCGATTACCCTCAAAACTGGAGTGCCACTGTGACTTGTACAATCGATTTCCCAATCGATTTATTTCAATCAGGTTTACTTTGTGAAATGTATAATCTATTTGTCAATCGATTAGCCTGTAAAACAGGGTGCCACTGACTTGTGCAGTTTTCATTTCTAATTTAGTCAATCGATTGCCCAATCGATTATACCATCACAAACAGTTGTGTTTCCTTACACCCTTGTTATGAAATCGATTTCCCAATCGATTTACTCAGTCAAAAATCAACTTTTGTTGATTTCTTGTGTTCCAAGCAATATGTTCCAAGTGTGTAGGATTGGATTGTTGTTCCTGAAATCTTGCTCAATTCAAATATTAGATTTATCATATGATGTATGAACATTGTATGTTTGTTAATTATGTCAAAATTAGGATTCAAAGGACTAAAGTCCAACAATCTCCCCCTTTTTGGCATAATTGACAATTCATACGATTTTAACTTGAGTACTTCAAGACATAACATTATTAATTACATTATTAAGTATCAGAGCAAAATCATCAGATTGTAAAAACAATGCAACAACAAGTTATAATTTTTCTCCCCCTTTGTCAGTTAAGGCAAAAAAGCAGAAAACAATTCCTCCCCCTATGTTAAAGAACATAAGCATTGGGGTTGAAATCATATAACATAGTATATCAGAGCAATGAAATTCATGTATATCAAGTCAAAAACAATCATAGCAGTTAATGAGCATATCAGATGATTAAGCAAAATGAAATAAAAGTTTTAAATTCAGTATGGATCAAATGATTACAACAAGTCAGAGCAAAACAGCACAGATCCTAAGGCTCCTAATCTCCTAGTCTAGGCTGGTCCTCACTATCATCTATGGGAGAGGTTGAGACCG
>NC_021164.2:6880791-6881459 GCF_000331145.2 Cicer arietinum | reverse complement strand
ATTATTTTGCCAACAAAATCAGGAGTGGCTGGTGCAGTGACAGGTTGAGGTTGAGGTTGCGACTGAGGCTGTGCTGGTTCAACAGCAGCTTGAGGTCTTATCCATATTTCGTGTAACCTTTTCAATTGCATTTGGATTCACAATTGATTCTCCAAACACCAGAGTGGTTTTTGCAGATTCCTCATTACCAAATGGAACCTTGAAATGTTTGAGAATTTTTGTGATCAGTTGTGGATAAGGCAACATAAGCTTGCTCTGAGAAGCTTCCAGCATGTGCCTTAGCACAATCCAACTCCAACTCATCCTTAGCTCTTTAGATAAGCCCCATAACAGTATTATGTCCAACTTCTGGACTACTGCATGATTTCCTGATCTTGGTACCAGGATACGAGTAAGTGTGTACATCAACATCCTATGTTGTACCTTCATTTGACCAATGGGTAATGAAATAGATTCAACGAACCCATCGATCATCAGGTCCTTTACACCAGCCGTGTCAGCTTCCGAGCTGCCATCGATAGACTTGCCGTAAAAAGGCAATCCTGACAAGGTAGAGAAATCATCAAAGGACATAACAATCCTTTTTCCTTTAACTAGAGCAGTAAACCCTTCTTCAGTCAACTTGAAAGTAGAGTAAAATTCCCTTATCAGCCTTGGGTAGCTATCAA
>NC_021164.2:6870519-6874855 GCF_000331145.2 Cicer arietinum | reverse complement strand
TATGGCTGTTATTTTGGGCTGCCATTCTATGGTTAGACACCTCATAATTTTTCCAATCTGCTGTTCGTTGTCCACTTGCTTTCCCAATGCGTGAAGATTGTTCACAATGTGTGTGAATCTGGTTTGCAGATCGCTGATGGATTCGTCCTTTTTCATGCTGAATAATTCGTATTCGTGCATAAGTCTATTTACGCGAGCTCTTTTCACATATGTGGTTCTTTCATGTGTTTCTTGAAGAATGTCCCATATTTCTTTTGCTGACTTGCAGTTTGATACCCTAAAGAATTCTTCTGCACATAGAGCAGATGTTATAATGTTCTTAGCCTTAGCATTATAACCTACCTTCTTTTTGTCGTCGTCAGACCAGTCGGCTCTAGGCTTGAGAATCATTGAGTCATTTGTTCCTGCAATCTTGGGAATATATGGACCGTTTTCAACAGCGTCAAGGATGTCTATGCCACTGGCTTCCAGGAATATCAGCATCCTGTGCTTCCAGTACATATAAGCTGTTCCATTGAATGCTGGAGGTCTTGCTAACGATGTGCCTTCTCCCAGAAAATCGTTTGAGGCCATATTCCTTTTATGAGTGTTATCTCTCGAAAAGTAAGGCTCTGAGGCCAATTGTTGGTTGGTATGACCTCGAAATAATCGGAATGTATCAGTTCTTTAAGAAATTAAATCAATTTCATACACACAGCGGAATTAAATTGCGACATACAAGATTAGCAATTGCAAGTAGATGAATAAGAGATTAACCAAGATGCATGCGAGTCAAATTACTAGATTAAACAATATTACCTAACACATAATATGTTTAACATGCATCTAATATTAATCACATATACAGATATTGCAAGATAGAAAATTAAAGGAGTTAAGGGTTAGAGAAAATTGCACCAAGAATTTATCCTGGTTCAGTTGTCAACGAGACAACCTACATCCAGTCCTGACAATCCAATCGGATTTCAGATTTTCTTCTCCAATAAAAAGAATCAATTACAGATTGTCCAGTTTCATTCCTGAAACCTATCTATCTTAACGATCTCTTTCCTATTGATCACCATCTGATCCTTGTAGACACTCAGCAATCTAACACAGAATCAAAGTACGACTCTTTCTTGTTGAGCACTCTCACCCAAGAAAGTAGCCACCAGTTTCAAGCTGGCTTTTCTCGCTTTCGTTTCTTTTCAAAGTATTATTACAAACTGAATAAAGGAAGAACAAAAAGAAGTCTTCAATCTTGGTCAATGTGACTTCTCACGATTCTGGATATTCAAGGATTGTTCATGAGAACCTTGTCTTTCAAGATCACTTTTCTAGCTGTCTTATTGATTGTTGATTGTTGATAATCTCTTTGGCTGTGATCTGAAAAAACAATTTCAGTATGTTAACCAAGTGTTATTGAGAGTTCTTTTGTATATCAAGAATATTCAAAGTGTTTATCAGATTGTTATTGAAAGAATGATTGAAGACAGTTTATATAGTTTCTGAAAAACATCTTAATCAATCGATTTGCCAATCGATTTCTTAAAGTAATAAAACCGGTCTAATCGATTTGCCAATCGATTATCGCGTGTCTTGTTTTTCTTGAATCTTGAAACTACATAAGCCAATCGATTTACCAATCGATTCTTTAAACAACATTTTTCAGTGATTATGTTAAGACTTATATGCATCGATTTCGTAATCGATTGCAGATGTTATGTTCAAACTGAAATGTTAATCGACGTGCTAATCGATTTGTATGTATTTGCCTGAAAAGTTCTTACCTGGCGTTTAGTTCAATCGATTTCCCAATCGATTGCAACCAAACTTAACTTGATTTAAATTTCACACAATAGATTGTCCAATCGATTGTGTTTGTCACAGGGAAAGTTATTTTGCAAATAGTATTTAAGCAATCGATTTGCCAATCGATTACCCTCAAAACTGGAGTGTCACTGTGACTTGTACAATCGATTTCCCAATCGATTTATTTCAATCAGGTTTACTTTGTGAAATGTATAATCTATTTGTCAATCGATTAGCCTGTAAAACAGGGTGCCACTGACTTGTGCAGTTTTCATTTCTAATTTAGTCAATCGATTGCCCAATCGATTATACCATCACAAACAGTTGTGTTTCCTTACACCCTTGTTATGAAATCGATTTCCCAATCGATTTACTCAGTCAAAAATCAACTTTTGTTAATTTCTTGTGTTCCAAGCAATATGTTCCAAGTGTGTAGGATTGGATTGTTGTTCCTGAAATCTTGCTCAATTCAAATATTAGATTTATCATATGATGTATGAACATTGTATGTTTGTTAATTATGTAAAAATTAGGATTCAAAGGACTAAAGTCCAACAAAAACAACATTATCATTTTTTTTTATAGAAACTAAGAAAATTCATCGTTATTTTTAAACAAAATTCAGAAAATTCATTACCAATTTTAAGAAAATTCACATGTTCATCAAATTCATTATCATAATCTTTAAATAAACTCATATCTTCATATCCAAGAACATGGTCTAAGGTGGCGATGGCTGATAATAGTGACAATGATCAGAGATAGGTGGTCCATAGCGGTGTTAATGATTATTGAATAATCTTTAAGTCTACTAATAGTGATACGTTAATTTTAAAATAGAAATTAGAATTTCAAAATCTATTTTTTTTAGTTTAGAAAAAAATAAATTGTTATGTTATTTTTAAAATAAAAACAAAAATTGTAAAAACTATTGTTTTTATTTTAAATTTTAAAGAAAAAATTATTTTTGGAATTAAATTAAAATGAACTCAGCTTCACTAAACATATTTTAATTTTGAAATTATCTTTCAAAATAAAAAATAAAAAACTAACGATCAGATTTTTTGTACCAACGATGATGTGAGCCCCTCCCTGACTTCTTCCCTCACATTACCAATCTTCTTCCCTCCTCTAACGAACGAAAGATTCCCTCACTTCTTCCCTCCTCTAATGGACGAGAGATTCGCTCTCACTTCTTCCCTCCCATAACCAATCTTCTTCCCTAAGCATAACCATAAATCCCCACTTCACACCACCACTTTGGGTGATGATGAGTAACACAAATTTATACTTTGTTTGTGTTCCATTGTTGGTGTTTATGGTGTTAGCTAGAGAAGATTTTAAGTCTACCGATAAAATACTCTTAAGTTGTGGTGGCCCTAGTCTTAGTTTTGATCTTGATGGTTGTGCATGGTTCACTGATAGGGGTTCAAAGTTTGGTTCTTGAAAATCCACCATATCAGAGGTTGCAACTAATGACCCTGCAGTCCCTCAAGTTCTCTTCATGACGGCTTGAATTTTCAAATCGTCGTATACCTACAGTTTTCGGGTGGCTTCTGGTTGGAATTTTCTCAGGTTGTATTTTTATTCGGCTTCTTATTCGGGTCTTAACATATCTGATACCCGATTTGGCGTGACATCGCAATCCTACACCATGCTTAGGAACTTCAGTGTTCTACAGACCACTTTCGCCTTCTCGTGATACTGGCATGTTTAGGTCATGGAGTGCTGACGCGTCTTTCTCTATGGACTGCAGTTGGAATTGTCGAGAATACTGATCTACTAGTGAATATTGAGTATCCTAAGGGAACACTGTCTTATATTGCTCCGACTATTATTTTCTTGTCGCTCAGATCGATGGATTCAGACTCCTATATCAACTTAGGTTACAACTTGACTTGGACATTCTCAATTGATCATGGGTTTGCCTATCTTGTGAGACTTCACTTTTGTGAGGGCACCACAGCGATAACTAACATTACTCAAAGAATATTTAAAATATTCCTCGCAATATTGATGGTCGTGCATGGTTCACTGATAGTGGTTCGAAGTTTGGTTATGGAAAATCCACCACATCAAAAGCTGCAACTAATGACCCTGCCGTCCCTCAAGTTCCATTCACAACGGCGTGAATTTTCAAATCGCTATACATCTACAATTTCCTGGTGGTTTTTGGTTGGAATTTCCTCTATTTGTATTTATTTCGATGGGTTACATGTACCACTTTTTGATGTGTAAATATTTTGGATTCATATTTTGAGAAACTTTTTCGCTGCTTGTAAATTATAATGACTCAATTATTTATCCAAAGGTATTTCCTTATTTATTTCTCTGTTGGCTTTTTTAGCCAAAGATATTAATATTTTGGAGTTTATATGATCAAAAAGATATTTTGATGTCGATTAGAATTACTCGTCGATGAATGAATTAAATTAACTGCGGTGAATCTTTTACGAAGAATTTAATGCGTTGCGGGTTGCGGGTGAAATGGTAATTTAACAAATATCTAGATATTTTGAGATATTTGTTAAAAGTAATTAATATA
>NC_021164.2:6795436-6870349 GCF_000331145.2 Cicer arietinum | reverse complement strand
CTCCATTTTCGTTTTTCTTTGCTTCCTTTAAGTTCGAGAATTGAAACCCAAGGCTAGTGGGTGAGAAAGATCAAGTTTTCAACTCCTTTCTTCTTCCCGGATTCAAAAACGGAGTTATGGATTTCAAAACCGTCAAACACAAACCTCCCTAGTTTCATCTAGATCTAAGATTCGTTTCACGAAGAGATAGAAGGGAAAGTTGCTCACTACCATGCTACGGTGCTAGGGAACTAACTTTGGAAGCGACGTTGCGAGCGGAGATTTTACCGGATTTACTCGCGGTACCATAATCGAACGTAAAAGCTAACGTGAAGGTAAGGGCTCCTTCCAAACTTTTAGTTTGCATTTAGGGACTTATATGTGGTTGTGTGGAAAGGAATTTGTTAGGGTTGAAGTTTTGATTTGGGGGAAAATGAATCTAATGCTTTATGGGTAAAATCTTAGAGTTAGGTTTTGGTTATATTGATGAATGTTTCGTGGAAAACGAATTTAAACTCATTTATGTATGATTTTGAGTAAATGAAACTTGTTGTGTTTGAGTGGTGGATTGTGTTGATTTGTGTTCGTCGTATTTGACGTGTTCTTAATTAATACTGATGAAATTTGATGTGTGTATGGTTGGATTCTGTGGAGGAATGAATTGATGTGTTTTGGTGTGGATCGTGGATTGAATTTGATAATATGTTGAGTTTGTTTTGTGTGGAATTTGAAAACCATTAGAGTTAAACGAGTATTAAGAATGGGGAATCTCTTAATGTCTTGTTTACTTAATGTTCGTTTTGAAAATCGTTTAAGTTAAATGAGTATTAAGAATGGGGAATCTCTTAATGTCTTGTTTACTTAATGTTCGTTTTGGAAATCGTTTAAGTTAAAAGAGTATTAAGAACAAGGAATCTCTTAATACTTCTGTTTGCTTAATGTTTGTTGTGAAAATCGTTTAAGTTAAAAGAGTATTAAGAATGGGGAATCTCTTAATATTTATGTTTGCTTAATGTTTGTTGTGAAAATCGTTTAAGTTAAAAGAGTATTAAGAATGAGGAATCTCTTAATATTTCTGTTTGCATAATGTTTGTCGTGAAAAATCGTTTAAGTTAAATGAGTATTAAAGATGGGGAATCTTTTAATATCTGCCTTTACTAAATTGTGTTTGTCCATGAGAGACTGCACTGGTGTTTGTCCGTGAGAGACTACACCCTGGTAAATTGTGTTTGTCCGTGCGAGACTGCACTGGTGTTTGTCCGTGCGAGACTGCACTGGTGTTTGTCCGTGAGAGACTACACCCTGGTAAATTGTGTTTGTCCGTGAGAGACTGCACAGGTGTTTGTCCGTGAGAGACTACACCCTAGTAAATTGTGTTTGTCCGTGAGAGACTGCACATGTGTTTGTCCGTGAGAGACTACACCCTGGTAAATTGTGTTTGTACGTGAGAGACTGCACACGTGTTTGTCCGTGAGAGACTACACCCTGGTAAATTGTGTTTGTCCGTGAGAGACTGCACAGGTGTTTGTCCGTGAGAGACTACACCCTAGTAAATTGTGTTTGTCCGTGAGAGACTGCACATGTGTTTGTCCGTGAGAGACTACACCCTGGTAAATTGTGTTTGTACGTGAGAGACTGCACACGTGTTTGTCCGTGAGAGACTACACCCTGGTAAATTGTGTTTGTCCGCGAGAGACTGCACAGGTGTTTGTCCGTGAGAGACTACACCCTAGTAAATGGTGTTTGTCCATGAGAGACTGCACTTGTGTTCGTTCGTGAGAAACTGTACGTCTAGGATTTACGCCTCTCGCAGAGGGTTATGTTTGGTTTGGAATTGTGTGATAGCATGTTTGATTGCAAAACAATTTCGGAGCTCATGATGTTTTGGTGATTGTGTTATAAGTGCTAAGTGTTATGTTTTGGGAATTGAGTGGCTTCTGTTTGGAATTTTCTCAGGTTGTAAGCAAAAGCCCCCGTCATAAAAAACCCAGTGAACGCAACCTAGTTACGTGTTTATGGTGTTAGCTGAAGATTTTAAGCCTACGGACGAAATACTCTTAAATTGTGGTGTGCCCTATTCTTAGTTTGGATCTTGATGGTCGTTCATGGTCCACCGATCGTGGCTCGAATTTTGGTTCTGGAAAATCCACCACAAATTCCAGTTGTTTTTTTTGGAATTTCCTCTGGTTGTATTTTTATTCGATTTCTTATTGATATAGGTGTTTGTGCATGAGTTGTTTTATTACTTATATAGTGAATATGGATTATGTACATCTCGATTTTCTACATAGATTATGTACATGTATTATGAATATGGACTATGTACATGTATTATGTATTTGTATTACTTATATTATAAATAAGGATTATGTACATACATTATGTATATGGATTATTAACATTGAATATGTACATGGATTATGTATATAAATTATGTAAATGTATTATGTACATGTATTATGAATATAAATCATGTATATGAATTATGAATATGTATTATATCTATTACGGCGCGAATTTTCAAATCGCCGAATACCTACAATTTTCGAGTGGCTTCTGTTTGGAATTTTCTCAGGTTGTAAGCAAAATCCCCCGTCATAATAAACCCAGTGAACGCAACCTAGTTACGTGTTTATGGTGTTACCTGAAGATTTTAAGTCTACGGACGAAATACTCTTAAATTGTGGTGGCCCTATTCTTAGTTTGGATCTTTATGTTCGTTCATGGTCCACCGATCGTGGCTCGAATTTTGGTTCTGGAAAATCCACCACAAATTCCAGTTGTTTTTTTTTTTTGGAATTTCCTCTGGTTGTATTTTTATTCGATTTCTTATTGATATAGGTGTTTGTGCATGAGTTGTTTTATTACTTATATAGTGAATATGGATTATGTACATCTCGATTATGTACATATATTATGTACATGTATTATGAATAAGGACTATGTACATGTATTATGTATTTGTATTACTTATATTATAAATAAGAATTATGTACATACATTATGTATATGGATTATGTACATTGAATATGTACATGAATTATGTATATAAATTATGTAAATGTATTATGTACATGTATTATGAATATAAATCATGTATATGAATTATGAATATGTATTATATCTATTACGGCGCAAATTTTCAAATCGTCGTATACCTACAATTTTCAAGTGGCTTCTGTTTGGAATTTTCTCAGGTTGTAAGCAAAAGCCCCCGTCACAATAAACCCAGTGAACGCAACCTTGTTACGTGTTCCTTCTTCCCCGCTACTGTACTTCTTCTTCCTTCATCTCTCCGCGTTGTACTTTTTTTTTTCCCTCTTAGTACTTCCTTATTCCCTCTTCTCTCCTTCATAACAATCTTCTTCCTTAATCATAACCATAAACTCCAACTTCACACCACCACCTTGTGTGATGACGAGGAACACAAATGTATACTTTGTTTGTGTTGCATTGTTTGTGTTTATGGTGTTAGCTGAAGATTTTATCATACGGACGAAATACTCTTAAATTTTGGTGGCCCTATTCTTAGTTTGGATCTTGATGGTCGTTCATGGTTCACCGATCGTGGCTCGAATTTTGGTTATGGAAAATCCACCACAAATTCCAGTTATTTTTTTTGGAATTTCCTCTGGTTGTATTTTTATTCGATTTCTTATTGATATAGGTGTTTGTGCATGAGTTGTTTTATTACTTATATAGTGAATATGGATTATGTACATCTCGATTATGTACATGTATTATGAATATTGACTATGTACATGTATTATGTATTTGTATTACTTATTTTATAAATAAGAATTATGTACATACATTATGTATATGGATTATCTACATTGAATATGTACATGGATTATGTATATAAATTATGTAAATGTATTATGTACATGTATTATGAATATAAATCATGTATATGAATTATATATATGTATTATATCTATTATGGGGCGAATTTTCAAATCGTCGTATACCTACAATTTTCGAGTGGCTTCTGTTTGGAATTTTCTCAGGTTGTAAGCAAAAAGCCCCCGTCATAATAAACTCAGTGAACGCAACCTTGTTACGTGTTCCTTCTTCCCCGCGCAGTACTGTAGTTCTTCTTCCTTCATCTCTCCGCGTTGTACTTTCTTCTTCCCTCTTCTTAGTACTTCCTTCTTCCCTCTTCTCTCTTTCATAACAATCTTCTTCCCTAATCATAACCATAAACTCCTACTTCACACCACCACCTTATGTGATGACGAGAAACAAAAATGTATACTTTGTTTGTGTTGCATTGTTTGTGTTTATGGTGTTAGCTGAAGATTTTAAGCCTACAGAAGAAATACTCTTAAATTGTGGTGGCCCTATTCTTAGTTTGGATCTTGATGGTCGTTCATGGTCCACTGATCGTGGCTCGAATTTTGGTTCTGGAAAATCCACCATGTCAAAGGTTGCAACTAATGATCATGCAGTCCCTCAAGTTCCCTTCATGACGGCGCGGATTTTCGAATCAGCATATACCTATAGTTTTCTGGTGGCTTCTGGTTGGATTTTCCTCAGGTTATATTTTTATCCGGTTGCATTGTTTGTGTTTATGGTGTTAGCTGAAGATTTTAAGCCTACAGAAGAAATACTCTTAAATTGTGGTGGCCCTATTCTTAGTTTGGATCTTGATGGTCGTTCATGGTCCACCGATCGTGGCTCGAGTTTTGGTTATGGAAAATCCACCACAAATTCAAGTTGTTTTTTTTGGAATTTCCTCTGGTTGTATTTTTATTTGATTTCTTATTGATACAGGTGTTTGTGCATGAGTTGTTTTATTACTTATATAGTGAATATGGATTATGTACATCTCGATTTTCTACATGTATTATGAACATGGACTATATACATGCATTATGTATTTGTATTACTTATATTATAAATAAGGATTATGTAGATACATTATGTATATGGATTATGTACATTGAATATGTACATGGATTATGTATATAAATTATGTAAATGTATTATGTACATGTGTTATAAATATAAATCATGTATATGAATTATGAATATGTATTATATCAATTACGGCGCGAATTTTCAAATCGTCGTATACCTACAATTTTTGAGTAGCTTCTGTTTGGAATTTTCTCAGGTTGTAAGCAAAAGCCCCCGTCATAATAAATCCAGTGAACGCAACCTTGTTACGTGTTCCTTCTTCCCCGCGCAGTACTATACTTCTTCTTCCTTCATCTCTTCCCGTTGTACTTTCTTCTTCCCTCTTCTTAGTACTTTCTTCTTCCCTCTTCTCTCCTTCATAACAATCTTCTTCCCTAATCATAACCATAAACTCCTACTTCACACCACCACCTTGTGTGATGACGAGGAACATAAATGTATACTTTGTTTGTGTTGCATTGTTTGTGTTTATGGTGTTAGCTGAAGATTTTAAGCCTACGGACGAAATACTCTTAAATTGTGGTGGCCCTATTCTTAGTTTGGATCTTGATGGTCGTTCATGGTCCACCGATCGTGGCTCGAATTTTGGTTCTGTGACCTCATAGATTTTCTAATTATTCATCATGGTTTTTAAATGTACTAATGTCATTGTTGGGTTCATATCCACGTCAAACCATGCTACAATTTATAGTTCATCTTTTGTTATATGTACTCAAATATTATTTCTAGTTATTTAATGTCAACCATATTTCCAAACATTTTCGTTTAATCCATATTAAACAAGCAAATGTATTTTTTATTTTTCCAAGTTGAAAAACTATCAATAAATATAAGGTGATCATATTCAGATTTAAAGACAACATTAAATCATTTTGAATAAATAATGCAAACATGTTATAAACATATTAAACCACAAACGTCATTCAATACTTCATAAATTCTTAACTTGAAAAAAGTTTACGTCATAATGAGTTTTTGTTCAAACTTGGAAATAACATAAAATAGTGAAGGTAGCATTGTAGCTTAAGTAATTACAGAGATGAAGAATCAAAGATAAAAACACAATTTTTATGCAGCAACTATGACAACCCCTCCTTCAACTTTGTTGCAAGTTTCCTTCTTTGAGCAAAAATCCTTCATACAAAAGCTTCAATGATGGATGATGGTAGCAAAATAGAAATGAAGGTTAGGATTCTCATTTTTAGGTCTGATCCACTTTGCCCTTCATTTAGTGCTTGTCTCCTTTTTATAACACAATTGGCTTTCTCTCTCATCCTTGTACCTCTAGTTTTGTCTTTTAGCTCACAATGTATCTTTTTGACCTAATAAAGCAAAAGTAGTCCAATTGTTCTTCCTTTTAGAACCTCCTAATACTAGGAGTATCTTAGAACCTTTGAATAAATGTTGGATGTATTTGGGACCCACACAATCTGCTTGCTTTGTTGCTCACAAGTATGGGCATCTTGCTATAACAACTTCTTGTAGCATTTTAATTTTGGAACACTTCTTCAAATCTTTCACCTACAAAATCACACATCAAGCATCAATTTTTCTAAAAGAGAAAATAAATGACATAAAAAGTAAAAGAACATAAATTCTAAATTCTAATCACTTTTACTTAAAAGACAAACATATTATTATTAAAATTTGGTAGATATCTCTTATGTCTATGAGTTGTCACTTGCAATTCAACAATACATGTAGATCCACTTATCGCGTTCTACCATTGACTTTTAGTCCTAGGTTGATCATAACTTCATCATCAATTGGACCAAGTCGGCTCCTAGTGTAATCAAATGTAATTTAGACTTTGTTACGTTCATGGGCCTATATAAGATTGATTTTGGAATCTGCTTTCGCAATAACTCAAGAGCTTTTTTCTTTGGCTACACTTCTTGGACAAGTTCTCACTTTCAAGTAGTTGAAGGTGAAGCATATGCCTTCTTTAGGGATATCAACCTGCATCTGTAAGTAGAGATTCTTGTAGGGTACTTCCCCATAGGCAGATAATTTTTTCCAATAGGGATGAGGGATGACATCTTTCCAAGGGTAGTGTGGAGATTGAAACGGGAATTATATCTACCGCCCTTGTGGAAAACCCGTCTCCAAACAAATTACCTAAATACTAATATATATACAAATATTTTATGTTATATTTATTCATCTTTTCATACCATATGTGTATAAATTATTTTCATTTTTAAAATTCACAATAATGTCTTAATATTACATTTTATTTTATGGTTGAATTTCAACTTATTTACTCTAAATTTGATTGAAAATAATAAGATTTTATTTATTCTTTTTATGTTAATGAGATCCGACTGTGAAAATCTACTAGAACAAGAAGAGATTTAAAAACTCTTCGAGTCGGAGAATAAAATAACAGGAGAGTAATGGAGAGTAATCCTTGCACCCACCCTATTGCCCTCTAGTTATCACACAATTTGGATTTTTCAAAATAGTAGATTTTGAGACAAATCCCCACACTAATCCTTGCATTATGCAATCTAAATTTGCCATCGAGTTGACGAGTGTCTTTTGTATGTAGGCAAGTCAATAGGGTTGTTTACTTAATTTATGATTTTGGTACCTTCATTTTTTTTCTTTAGTAAAAGGGAATTCAATTCAATTCATTTCATTGTTAAGTAAAATAGAGAAATTAAAATTACATTTAAAAAAAAATATAATAATTAAAATTTGATTAAAACATAAAATTTAAAGACCAATACTATATTGAGAAAGAGTAATAGATTTCAAAATTATAAAACAGATAAAAGTGTAATTTAGACTTGTTTTACAAGTATACTTAAAATATGTCTCTTTATTAATATATTGTATGGCACCGGGTCGGCAGTAGCAGCCTAGCAGGAATATAAAAATCAGAAAAATTAGTCAAAAATAATTCTGAATTAATTCTCAAAAAGTAAACGTCTAATCCTAAATCACAAATACAAAAATAGTGTAACAATAATCTTCTATGCCGCCAAATACAATGAATCTTTCCTTTCTATTTTCCTTTTTATTTATCATTTTACAATTTCCTTTCATATCAACAACGTACCTAAATTTTAAATTTAAATTAGAAAAAAATTGAAAAAAAAAAAAAAGAAAACTGAAACCGATCGGAACATCGAAGAAACTCAAAATGTAGCACAGATCCACAACCGAAACTTCTCGATTCCCTAAGTTGAGTAAACGACGCCGTTTCCAACGTTTTCCGAAGGCGAGAACGCGAGAAACACGAGCGCCGCCATAATCCCGACGGGAAAGAAAAGAAGCACCAAAGGCGGCGGAGGAAGCGGCGGAAGCATCAACGGAAGAACAACCATCGACGCCGCAATCGCAATCAGAATCAAAACGGAACCTAAGCTGAAACAACGCACCATACTCTTTTTAATTTTTGATTAATCGTCGTTATCCTCACGATCATGTTCCGCCGTCGGCGATGAATTTTGCGGTTACGGCGAGGGCAAAATCGGAATTTCGAGGTTGTTCCGTTTGAGTACTGTTCGAGTTTTGGAATAAAATTGAAGAGAAAAGAGAAAAGTGAAAAGGGTGAAGAAGTTGGGTTAGTATTTATAAGGGCATGTGGCGCGTGTGATTCATTGGATTGGGTCTAAATCAGTTTTCAATGAACACAAGTGGTGTGGGACCCACGGTTATTATGATTTTTTAATATTATATATTTTTTTTTAAATTAGGAGTTTAATCGTTAAGTAATGTAAAACGAAATTTATTTAAATTATAATTATTAAACTGTTGTTTACAATTGTGTGTATATCGATAAATTCTTAAAGAAATAAATTTGATTTCCGACGGAAAAGAAATCTTGTGTACAGTGTGTGCTGGTCCTGCTACGAATCTACAGAATCCGAACAGAAGATCCCAATATATACACTCTTTGATACGATTTGTGATATTTTTCTTTAAAGTAAATCTTGTGGTCCGAACATTAAATGTATATGTATAGTGTTTAGATATAAATAAGAAATATCATTTTTAAACATTAATAAAAAACTAAATTTCTTTATTATTAGATACATTTGTCTTTTTCGTGTGTCACTGTTTGGAGAATTTGATATTTATTTGGATTTCCAAATAAAAAATATTTGAGTGCAGACATGCATAAAAAATAAATAAATGATATTTTAATTATTTCTCTTTTAATTTTTTTATTTGTTTCTGAGTCTAATATTTTTAATATGAGGTTTTGTTCATGTTAGAAAATCAATTTTTCTCATTTGTGCTGACTTTACTATTAATCAATATATAAAAATTGTTTAAAATTCTAAAGTAAAATTTTTTAAAAAATTTGTAACTTTTAATAAAAGTCATCATTTTTACTTATAAATGAAATAATTTTTTTTTAAAATTTCTTTTATAATTAAGATTCAACATTGGATTCAATTATAAATAAAATCAATCAATTGCAAATATATAAAGAATATTTATTAACAACATTTAATTTATTTGATGCAATAAAAAAAAATTATCGTTCCTAAACTATTCTTACTTTTATTTAATTTTGTTCACAAATTTGTTATGTTCAAGAATATATTAATATAGATAATAATGATATTAAAATAAAATCAAATTAATTAAATTTTATTTATCAATTACAACTATTTTACGTATGTTTGAGTTTGGAAAGAGTATTTTATAAAGAAAAACTAAAAATTAACAAGAATAGAAATAAAAAAGAATGATAAATTTAAAAGTAAATTCTTTAATATGTTAAAGTTTTGTTAGATACCCGTATCAAAAAAATATTAATTTAATTTGAAATAATTTAGTATAAAAAATTAACATGACAAATACATAATTGAATGTTGAATAAACATCAGCCGGTATTGAATTATATGCAAAATTTCTATAGAGTTTTTCGTCGATTTCAATTCATTTTTGAAGTAAAATAATTTATCATACAATTTTTGGTTAATTACTAGTAAGTTGTTTTTCAAAATGATCTATAGTAGAAGCGAGAGAATTTTGAATAATTAAAAGGCATCTAATAATGCGAATTATAAAAACTAAAATAAAATAAAAACCAAGTAACTGAAATTATATCTATATACCTAAATTCTAATCGGTCAAATTCGATTATACACGTCCAAATTTTGTAAACTTATATGAACCCACCAAATTTAAAATTAAGTGCCGAAATTCTTTGAGAATCAAATCCGACAAACAAAGACTCATAATATCAAATAAGAGCCACTTGTTGGCTAAATAAAATCAAATAAGTGCCACTTGTGACTACAAATTTTTTGACACTCTGTTGCATGAACCCTTTTTCCTTCAAAGTTAGTGTCTTTTGTCTTAGCTCCTCCTTCTCCTACTTTATGTAACTGCCCAAGAGATTGTTGCAACCAGCAAATCAATAAAATATAAGTAAATAAATTACATGTCTACTTAAAAATGATATCATGCATAATCCAATTGCATACTTAATTAACTATGTCTATACCTAATATATATTAAAAAAAATGCCACCTAATTAAACTCCACAACAATAGGAAGGACAGAAAAACTCAAAACTCAAAAAACTACAATACGTAATAAACATATCAAAAGGAGCTTAACACCAAAAGGAATCTCAATTATCTGATTATTAAAATGATTTGTCCCTCATGTAGGCATTTCAATTGATAATACAATTCCAACAACTTCATAGATAGAGTCCCAAGAGTTCAAAAGAGTCCACATAATTAAACAATAATTAAGCACGAACTTCCACGTCCGGTGGAGATTTCTCCGTCGACCTTAAATTCCATTTAACACAAATTTTGTGGGCATGGGTATGCTAACATCGATTAGGATTTTTTAATTTATTTTTTTATATATAAATATTAATATATTAGTAGTTAAATTAATTTTCTTAAATTTGAATACATGATTTATTTCTTATGATTTGTTTGACATCTCTTAACTTATCAACTGAACTATCTTCGCAAGATAGTTATTAAATAACAATTATTATATTACACAATTGTTGATCTAGACATTATAATATCAAATTATTGAAAAAAAAGCAAAAAATTGAAAGAGTAAAGAATCATTTTTTTTATATCAAAATCACTTTCGACTTTGAAAGTGTTGGACGCATGGTCTCAACTGAAGTAACAATGTCGATTTACAAGAAAGGGGGATTTGAATTGTAAATGGACCTTTTAAAAATTCCTGTTGAAACTTAAGAAAAATACTCAAGATTGATCTTGGTTATAAAAACAGAAAACGGAGAACGTTCTTGGTTTTTGATGTAAAACAAAGAACATTCCTTGATTAGCTTAAAACAGAAAATCAGTTTATGTTTTATCTTGGTTAGTCAATTCAGTATGATAAATAAAGAGATAGGATAGAAAATACCACTCAAGAATTTTATCCTGGTTCAGCCAACGTGGGTTACGTCCAGTCCTCACACTGTGAGATTTTCCACTATGTGTTTAAAAACAAAGTACCTTCTTGATCTTACAACACCTAGTCTAGATCAACCTTGATCTATTTCAATCTCTATTACTTTCCATCCAGAAAGCAATAACAAAACCTATCTAACCTTGATAGAATGTAATCTTAAACAAACTATGAAGAAACTCTTATAGTTTGAGTTTTTACAATTTGATTGTTTTGACAAAATCTGAGATTTCTCAACTCTTGTTTGAGAATTGATTCTTTACAAAGGATCTAATGATAATTGCGCAAACTAATATATGAATATTGTTGAGACAAAATCTCAATTTAATGTTTTGATGAAAACAAACAAAAAGTTAATTAAGAATTCTAATTATGATTCTAAGTGTTTTGATATTTAACATGTGCATTTGAGTGTGTTAAAACAAGATAGGAATCAAACATCACAAATCAGATCAAAGAAAGCAGTTCTGGAAAATGCAGATTGATCTTGAAGCAATTCTGGAAAAACGCAGATTGATCTTGAAGCAGTTCTGGAAAACGCAGATTGATCTTGAAGCAGTTCTGGAAAACAAAGATCAATCCTGGAAACAATATTCATCCTATACTCTCATATAATCAACAAAAGATCCATCCAAGTCATATATGTTCCAGAATTTGAAGAATCAAATGTATGCTTCAATAAAGGCATATCACAAAGATCATTCTTCCTATAAAGCAAATGCAAGTACAAGACTACAAGTAGCAAAGTACACTACTGATTTGAACTATTATAAAGCCTGTGCACATAACAGAAAAGCATGTACTCAAGGCTGACATACTGACACAAATCACAGAGTTCAAGTCCAGTTCATCACAAACCAGAAGATCAATCTTGGATCGATCTTCTGATGCAGCTCATCAATCTTGCTTTTGGCAGAATTTATCCAACAACTCTTTTATGACAGCTGGTTCCTTTCCAACAGTCACATGAGCTGTCATAAGCCTTCTTGGAGTCTATAAATGCAGCTGCAAGTTGAAGAACAAAACACAACAATCAACACCAAGCAAAAGATCAATATTTTCAATCATACTCAAGTGTCTCAAAATCTTTCTTATAGTTTGTTGTTTTGTTTTAATCTTTGTGTTGTAATCATTTACAACTGAGGTCTATTTACAGAATATATTTCTCAAACAAGAGTTGAGTAAATATCAAGATTCTAAATAGTCTCAAATCCATCACTTTGTAACTCAAGGTTGTTTTGTCAAATCTTGAGTAAATTGTAAAAATCCTTTCATGTTTTGAAAGGTAACTTGTTAAAGCCTTTCCAAAACAGTAAGGTAGAATTGAAGAAATCCTTTCTAGGTAGAAGGGTAGGAATTGTGTAAAGATCAAGATTGATCCATGAAAACCAAGAACGATCTTGGTTTGAACATTTAGTGAAAAATCTCACGGTTGTGAGGACTGGACGTAACCCGGGTTGGGTGAACCAGGATATATCCTTGTGTGATCTCTCTTTCTATCTCTATCTCTATTTATTTTATGCTTTACAATCATATTTTATATTGATAAAATTGATATTGTTGTTTCAACAAAACCAAGATCGATCTTCATCACTGCCAAGATCAATCTTGGATTGAGATCTTATTTTTTTTACCTTCAATTGGCATCAGAGCTCGGTCTCAAAAGTTCAACACCTAACAAGTGTTAGAGAAAAGATCTAGAAAAATGTCAAAAGATATGTACATTGCTGAAGGAGGGTCATCATATAGACCACCTTACTTTGGTGGCATAGACTACTATTTCTGGAAAAGAAAAATGCAGTTGTTTCTGAAATCTCAAGATACAGGAATGTGGCGCATCATTACAGATGGAGATTTCGTACCAAGAGTCGACCAAAATGATTCAACCTCTGCTGAAAAGAAAGAAGCAGATTGGACAACAGAAGAAAAATCTAAGGTACTCCTAAACTCTAAAGCTCATTTATTCTTATCGTGCGCTTTGAGCAGAGAAGAATGCGAAAGAGTTGATGAATGCAAAACTGCTAAAGAAGTATGGGACACATTACAAACTCATCACGAAGGAACAAGCCATGTAAAAGAAACAAGGATTGATATAGGCATAAGAAAGTTTGAACTCTTTGAAATGAATGAAGGAGAAACCATTGATGAGATGTACTCAAGATTCACAACCATTGTAAATGAAATGCGCTCTTTAGGGAAAGCATACTCAGTACAAGACAGAGTCAGAAAGATCATGAGATGTCTTCCAATAATATGGAGACCAATGGTGACAGCCATAAGTCAGGCCAAGAATCTTGACGTACTCGGACTGGAGGAACTAATTGGAACATTACGAGCACATGAAGTGCTGCTACAAGAAGACAAACCAATCAAAAAGGTCAAAACAATAGCTTTGAAAGCATCTCAAGAAAGTACACCAGTACAAACAGATGAGGACTCAGAAGAAATCGAACAAGAAGATGTTGATAAAGAGATAGTTCGTCTTACAAGAAAGATACAAAGAATGTTGATAAGAAGGGATCAAATCAAAAAGGGATTTCTAGATAAAAAGGAATTCAAAACTGAAATAGATAAAAGCAAAATCATTTGTTTTGGCTGCAACAAACAAGGACATTACAAAACTGAATGTCCATTAAACAAAAAGGTGCCAAAGAAATTTCCTTTCAAAAAGAAGTCAATGATGGCAACCTGGGATGAATCTGATGAATCAGAAACAGAGAAACCTGAAAAAGCCAATCTGTGTTTAATGGCAGATATTGAAGAAACAGAGGTAAATTCTGAACCATGTCTTATATGCAAACAAATGGAAATCGAATTTGATAATTTATTAAATGATTCAAACTTTCTCATTCAAAAATGTAGTTCTTTTAAAGAAAGATTTCACAAAGAAAAAGAAGAGAAAGAGAAAATTCAGGCTATGAATGATAAACTTAAAGAGATCATTCAAAATCTGAAAGAATCTCAGCTCAAAAATCTTGAATTTGAAAAACCAGAAAACCAAGATCAATCTTCACCTCAAACGAAGAACGATCTTCTCAAGGCTGAAGTTGAAACTCTTAAAAATGATTTGAAAAATTTTATTAAGGCAACTGAGACATTTCAGAAAATCATGGGATCTCAAGTAGGGATTTTTGATAAAGCTGGGCTCGGTTTTGACAAAACTCAAAAAACCAAAATGTATGAAACTTTCTTTGTTCCTGAACTAAGAGAAGAAAAATGCAAAATCAAATGCTCATATTGTGACAAAATTGGACATTTAGAATTTGCATGTTACTTTAAAAAAAGGGATAACAAAAACAAGAATAGGAGAATCTTCAAAAGGGAAGAACATTTGACAGTAAAAACAGATTTTTCTGAAAAACTGAAAAAGCAAGAACGATCTTCAGATCGATCTGGAGGCTTATCAGAAACAACTAATGCCCAGTTTTTTAAACCAGTTTCAAAAAGAGATTCTTCTCAGTCTAAGATTGATCATTCTGAGAAATCATTTAACAATATGAAACCAGATTTCAAGGCTAACTCCCAAGGACCCAAACAAATATGGGTACCAAAATCATTACAAACTTGTGATGTAGGAACATCATCCAACAATCAAGAAAGAACATTGATACATGACCAAGGCATTCTCAATACACATGAATGGAAAAGTATGATGCCTCATCTCATTACAAAAATTTGGAGTGTCTATAACCCTTGGAAACATTAACAAATCAAAGGTACATGTATCATCTTATTTCGCTTCCATGTATGCGCTTATTATCATGTTCAAAATTAAAATGTTGTCTCTTGTAAAAGATAACAAAGAGCATAATGGCATTTTCCTTGTATTCTGATTTTTTTTAAGGGGGATATTAATTCTTTAAAATTCAGGGGGAGTTTTTCATCTAAAAACTGGAGTCTACTCATTGTTTTCAATGTGTAGTATACATTTCCTTTGTAAAATCCAAACCTTTTTGTGTTGACAAAGGGGGAGAATTATTTTAGATTTTATGTTTAGATTTTATGTTGGTTCAAAAATCTGAAGCATATTCTGAGGGGGAGCTTTTAAAGCTCTCTATGATTAAAATTAGAATCAAAATTAAAATCTAAATTAACATGTTTGTCATCATCAAAAAGGGGGAGATTGTTGAGACAAAATCTCAATTTAATGTTTTGATGAAAACAAACAAAAAGTTAATTAAGAATTCTAATTATGATTCTAAGTGTTTTGATATTTAACATGTGCATTTGAGTGTGTTAAAACAAGATAGGAATCAAACATCACAAATCAGATCAAAGAAAGCAATTCTGGAAAACGCAGAATGATCTTGAAGCAGTTCTGGAAAACGCAGATTGATCTTAAAGCAGTTCTGGAAAATGCAGATTGATCTTGAAGCAGTTCTGGAAAACGCAGATTGATCTTGAAGCAGTTCTGGAAAACAAACATCAATCCTGGAAATAATTTTCATCCTATACTCTCATATAATCAACAAAAGATCCATCCAAGTCATATATATTCCAGAATTTGAAGAATCAAAGGCATGCTTCAATAAAGGCATATCACAAAGATCATTCCTCTTGAAAAGCAAATGCAAGTACAAGACTACAAGTAGCAAAGTACACTACTGATTTGAACTATTCTAAAGCCTGCACAAGTAACAGAAAAGCAGTACTCAAGGCTGACATACTGACACAAATCACAAAGTACAAGGCCAGTTCATCACAAACCAAAAGATCAATCTTGGATCGATCTTTTGATACAGCTCATCAATCTTGCTTTTGGCAGAATTTATCCAACAACTCTTTTATGACAGCTGGTTCCTTTCCAACAGTCACATGAGCTGTCATAAGCCTTCTTGGAGTCTATAAATGCAGCTGCAAGTTGAAGAACAACACACAACAATCAACACCAAGCAAAAGATCAATATTTTCGATCATACTCAAGTGTCTCAAAACCTTTCTTATAGTTTGCTGTTTTGTTTTAATCTTTGTGTTGTAATCATTTACAACTGAGGTCTATTTACAGAATATATTTCTCAAACAAGAGTTGAGTAAATATCAAGATTCTAAATAGTCTCAAATCCATCACTTTGTAACTCAAGGTTGTTTTGTCAAATCTTGAGTAAATTGTAAAAATCCTTTCATGTTTTGAAAGGTAACTTGTTAAAGCCTTTCCAAAACAGTAAGGTAGAATTGAAGAAATCCTTTCTAGGTAGAAGGGTAGGAATTGTGTAAAGATCAAGATTGATCCATGAAAACCAAGAACGATCTTGGTTTGAACATTTAGTGAAAAATCTCACGGTTGTGAGGACTGGACGTAACCCGGGTTGGGTGAACCAGGATATATCCTTGTGTGATCTCTCTATCTCTATCTCTATCTCTATTTATTTTATGCATTACAATCAAATCATATTTTGATAAAATTGATTTTACTATTTTTAAAGCAAACCAAGATTGATATTGTTGTTTCAACAAAACCAAGATCGATCTTCATCACTGCCAAGATCAATCTTGAATTGAGATCTTATTTTTTTTACCTTCAATGAATATGAATCAGTAGTTGTTTCGCAAAAAGCAGAATGTATGATTGTCTCTGTTTTGCCGAATTTCAAGTATGTATGTGATTGATTTATGGATTTCTTAGCACTTGAATTTCTTGTCTTGATTCTGGATATTGGCCTTCTATTTATAGGCTGTAAAGGCACTGAATGAAGGTACACAAGAGCTATTGGAGAGGCTATGCTTTTTGACTAAAACATTATTTCAGAATAAAAATAATCCTTCTTTGAAATAACTTTTTGACTTTTTGACTTCTTGACGTTTCTTCATTGATCTTGGATGGTACATTCTCTGTCTTGAGTCTTGAGTGTAGCTAGAGAAGTTTGGAGAGGAATTACATGCTATTTCATATGAGATGCAGTGCTGCTGTTATTGTGCAGAAAACGGAGAATGATTAACGTTCTTGGTTTGTCAGTTTGAACTTTCTTGAGCTTCAATAATCATTCTGGAGTTCCCGTTTTAATCATTCTGGATTTCCTTTGCAATTGTCTTGTCATATGTCAAGATTGATCGAACTTTCTTGACATTTGATTTTTGGAGTTTGCAAACTGTCAGACTTTTGTCTGTCTTTGAGTCCTTTTATTTTTGAGATAAATAGCCTTTTTGAGCTTGGATGAATCCTGCTTGTTACTTGCCATGTACTGATTAGTTATGAATAAATTTCCAGGGCAGACTCTTTGTTAAAGAGATAGAAAAAATTTGACCAATATGCTGTGATGGACAATTTTTGAAGCTGGAGATCATTCTCTGTTTTGATGCAGAATGATCTTGTTGCTGTCTTTTCTGTTTTGCTTGATTTTGTTCTTAATTAAATCCACTCAAAAACACATGTTAAATTAACATAACATTTTAGAATCATAATTAACTTTCTTAATTAACTTTTGTTTATTTTTATCAAAACTTTAAATATAGAATTTGTCTCGACATCAACATTAATGAATTTTTTTACTCTCTCAATTAATTCTCCGTTAATCAACATATTCCTTAACAATGAATGCGAATTTCTTTTTTGTTTCTTGTGAAGACGTGACATAATTTTTGACACATGATACTCATATGTTGCATCGTTTAATGATAAGAGACCAAATTGACACGAAAACTAAACTACAATTTTTCAATTTCATTCAAATCGAAGAAATCCTAATCACTATAAATATCCTCCTACAAACACTTTATTCCTTCTATATATTGTAAGTCATTATCACCAAACCAATTGAAACATCCACCATGGTGAAGGATTAAAGTTAACTCATAATCCATACTAAAAATAGAAACACTTAGATAAAAACTCTCGCATAGCCAAAACAAACAAAACCACAACGATGAAAATAATTACACTCATATAACAAAGAGCAAAATAAATGGCAATTATTTGACAAGTGTATCGAGAAAATCGTCTCCATATAAACTTTTATTAATTTAACTACGTAACAAATTGTAAACACTTAACTGAGTAAAAAAATTGGTAAATGATTGTTTGAGTATAACAAAATAAAATTTAACAAGATAGAAATTACGAGGAAAACTATTAGGAATTTAAATCACCTTATTGTTATTATGTAATTATTAATTCACTGTTTTTAACAATCTAACTTATTTGATTACGTCAATTTAGATTAAGACAATTTTCTTGACTCAAAATACATTTCTTGAACCAAATGCAATAAAGGTGATTCTTGCAAAACCCTAACCCTACTTGATATTCTTCCTCAGGAATGTGAATTGTCAATCAATCGCTTTTAATGCATTGTTTGGGAAACTCAGATAAGGAATCTCACATATTTTTTGTAAAACTTGTGCAAAAGAAAAAGACTAGACCTTATCATCAACCGAATTTGAACGCGATTGATTCAACATAGATTGATCTTGCAATGTATTATTTGTCTTATCATATCTTGTAAGTTTGTTTAGAGTAGATGGACATCTTATGGAGAATTAAGAGATAGTCCTTTTTTTAAAAAAATTAAAATAATTCTCAAGAGAGAAAAATTTCCTTTTGTCAAGATCACTTAGAATTACAAGATTCGTTGTAAGATCATGTGTTTACCTCTTAAAGCGTCAATGTGATGATCAACAATGCCACAAAAGCGCAACACCTCTACTAAATCCACGTGAAAGATCACCATTAAAGAGCATCGTGCTAATTGACATCTATATATAGGTAGAGACACAATAATGTATATCTTCGTAACTAAATTAAGGAAGGCACAACAACTCACTCTTTTATGCCCTTTATCTTCTGTTTCACTTAGCCTTATTATGCCTCATATATTACAAACTCAATTCACTGATTATTTAATTAAATATCAATTCTATGATTAATCGCTCTATGTGTTTGACACTATAAGTTTCCACTAAACTAGCAATAATTTAAAATATTAAATATTATAAACAATGAGGTGATACTTAATTTAGTTACGAAGTGATGATACTTAATTAATGAAAAAAGTGATGATCCGAATTTAACTTTATCATGACCATAATTTATTGTGTTGTAATTGTCTATCGTCTAAATATCTTATTGAATGCAAATTATAATGTGTTTCACCCTTGTAATGTCCAATTATCTATTTCGCATCCTATAGTAGATGCATAAATAATAATGGACTCAATATCACATATTGGTTCATTCTAGCACGTCCATGCATTTCCACAGTCTTACACTATCTCGAGACACAAGACATAACTCCTATTATGTAGAAGAGACATATTTGATCTATACCATTCACACCCCTTCACATGGTTTGTTGCATACTCAATAACCACCTTTATGATTGTCTTGCTACAAATAATGTTTGATGGTCTTAAAATCTTCAACTCCCTATGTATGAATCGTAGTGATTTCAAGTCGAAACATTACTCACTATGATCGCATGAGAATCAATAATGACACTTACACAAAAATTATACAACATTCTCATTGTGGGTCAATCTAGTACAAATATTACTCATAATATTTAAATCTATGCGAAAATTTGATATCTCATATTCATCAAACGTGAGATATTCATCAGTTTACTCACATCATAGTTTGTATGTACTATTATCGTCATAATTAACAATAATATTTTGACAATAGATATTTTAAAAATATAATTTTACGATCAAATAACGTATGATTTTCTATTGAACAAATTATCTATTATAAGAATATTATTATATTCCAGATAATAACATAATAAGTGATAATAACTGATGTATATATATAAACAAAATTAGATATATAATCTAAAGTCATAATAAATAATCATTTATACAAAATATATTGACACTAGAGTTTATAGCCAACATGTTTGATAATTAATAGACACAATAGGATTTGGTTGTAGCACCACACACCTAAATAGTAGAAAGTGCATGAAAACCGAATGAACTAGAACACAGCAAAACATGACCGATTTCCAAGCATGTACTTCTTTGACAACGACACGAGCCATGAGGGACACGTACTTCTTTGATCGATTTCCTTCTCTTGTCTGATTTTTTTTAGTTCTTGTTCGATCAACACCCAAACCAACCACTAAATTTTGTAAAAAAAAAAAAGGGAAATATGTTTAAATCTCTATAAAATTGTGGAACTTTTAAAGTTAGATCATATACAAAATAGTAAAATGAAAAAACGAAAAACAATCAGGTTATATGATAAATTATTTTAATATATATTAATTCAGGATTTTTTTTAAATTCAGAATTGATTTTTTAATTAATATTTATAATAAGATAAAATATTATTCTTTTTATTTCTTTTAAAAATCATTTGTATAATTTAGAATCACTCTAAAAATATTTCCATCTAATCCACACTTTTTATTAAAAAAAAGGTGTTTTTAGTACTTCTCTGTGAGAACATAAATATCACGAATTGTCATAAGCACCTATTTTTATAAAAGGTGGGATTAAAAATTGATAAAATGCAGTGATGAATAATAATATTTTAAAAAGCATTTATTTAAAAAATTCAAATTACAAAAAAAAATTAAAAAATAAAACTTTAAATGAATTTATAAAGAAAGACACTCTCATTTTATAAATTAATTTTGTAAGAATATAAATTAAATTCATTATAAAAATTTAATGTAGTATCAAAAATCAATATAATTGACTTGAGTTACCTACAATTTATACACATTTATCAAATTCAGTAATACTGAACATGACAAATTGTATTGAAAAAACTCAAAATCCCCATTGTTAAGATAAGGTCCCAAAAAATATTTATAAAATAAAAAAACATTAAAAAAAAATATGTGGACGCTATTGCGAGTTCTGATTTAGGGCGTAATAAAGAGGCCATTTGTTACCGCTCATTTCATAAGCAAAAATATATTTTTTAACAAAATAATTATTTTCAAAAGTTAGCATATGTTTGTTATAACTTTTTGAAAAAACAATGCGAATTTGAAGAATTATTTTTTCAATTATATCTAAAACAAAATTTGTATTTAATAGTTTATAAAAAAATTCATAATTTATTTTTTAAAATAGTGATTTTTATTATAAAAATAAACAAACTCAATATAACTTCCTTTTAAAAAAAAAAATCTCTAAAAAATAATATAAAATAGTGAGAGAGGTGCCAGACAAAACTAAAATAAGAATATAGACAAAATTATTTAATTACTTGTAACAACATAAATAAGTAAGAGGGATACATGACGCTGGATTATGTCCGTTAATATAATCTTATTTTTCAAAGTAAATATATAATTACATCTCATAATATAATTCTAAAACAATATTGAGTCCATTTGTTACAATCTTTTTAGAAACTTAATTTTTATAATATTCTATTTTTTTTTTTGTTATAATGCTTTTAAAATAAAGTTTTAAATAAAAAATTAATTTAAATAATTTATTATAAAATATCTTTTTAATTATTGCATCTATTTGTTATAATTTTTTTTAATAATAAAATTTCAAACAATATTTAAAATAAGAAGCTTTTTATAATAATCATTTTTTAGAAATACGTTTTTTACTAAAAAAAATATGTTATTTTTATATATCATTAATATTAAAATCTCTATTAATAAATATATAGGATATTGAATGTTAAAATGAATTGTTTTAATACATAAAAACGAATTAAAAATAACTTCTACTATTTAAATAAGTTATAATATAAATAAATTATAATAAAAAATAACATTATATTGACATTCATCCTCTTTTACTATACTGGAAGACAACGTAGGATATTTTTTTCAAAAATGGTTCAATTACTGATTTGTTCTTTGAACATATATTTAATATGGTAAAATTTTATGTATATATCTTTAAGTTTTAACTCAATTAAAAAATATCAATTTTATTAAATAAATATTTTATTTATAGTTTGAATTAAAAACTTCGTAAATAAATTATATGTAATTTTTATGGTAGTATTTATCATAATTTTTATATATAAAAAATTACTATACTTAGATTTGGCTAAAAATGTTGTAACTAAATCACTTTGCAAGTAATTAGCTAGTTTCGGCTAATGTGATGAGTCATAAGACTACATCCTCTTGCAATTTAATTACTCCATCTTCCAGTAGGAATGTCTTAAATTCAAAATAAAGACTCTCTTTTAGATTCAATGTATGTTAGAGTCAAAAACAAATTAGTACAAGTTTTTTTTTTAGACAAACAAATTAGTACAAGTTGTACAACATTGTTACTGTGCAAAATTTGAATTTTATCATACGGTTCAATGCTCTTACCTATTTAATAATTACTGCTTTTCACCTACTTGCCTAAAAAGCAAAACTAGAAAAAGCAAGCTTGCAGAGCTTGTGCTTTTATGTTCAGTACTTCTATCTCAAATAGAAAATATTCTTGAAATAAAAAATGTGATTTTGAATACGGTGTACTTTAATTTTGTTTGTATTTTAAAAATGGTGTTTGAGCTCACACAAATAAAAATAATTAAAAGAGAAATAATTTAGTTTTATTATTTAATTTTTTTTATTTGTGTGAGGGTATCTAAATATTTTTAATTTAAGATTGTGCTCAATTAAGTATATCTCTTTAAAATTTTATTAGTTTTAGAAAATGAAAAATAGAATAAATTCATATGGTGTTAGAAATAATACAAGTGATACTCAAAATGGTGCATTCATCTTTCCAAATAAGTAAATGTCCATTGCTATGACTTTTGTGGACTACGTGTCTTTAACTGCATCTAAAAATATCAGTAGTACTTTTTATCTGCTTGCTCAAATGCGTTCAATGCGTTCAATGTGTTCACATTTCACAATTTCATATTGATATTTTGAGTTTTTGAAAAATAAATAAATTTGATACAAATATTACTTCTATGAATTTGTTCTGTTTCAAAATTATTATTATTATTATTATTATTATTATTATTATTATTATTATTATTATTATTATTATTATTATTATCTCCATTTTATATCTTCTTTCATATTTTATTTAATTTCAACGTCATTCTCAAATCAATGAGAGTCACATTTAAAAAAAAAAAATCACAATGAATGTCACTTTTAAATTTTAATATAATATTAATTTTTTTCCTTCACTTTTTACCCTCTAGTTAATAGGATAAACTACATTTTTAATTCTTTAAATTATTTTTTGATTTTTTTTTTAAATTTATTTTATTTTGATTCTCTTAAATTAAAAACATAAGAAACAATTAGTTTATATATCTATCAACAAAATGATCAATGGAAATTTTGTTCCTCCACCAAATAGACCTTGTATGAAAGTCTCTCCATGGAATACAGCTTGTATGAGTATAACTCAACTCAAAACTCCTAATATTTTGAAGATCCTTAATCCCCTAATTATCCTCTAAGATGCTTGGAAGGCATACGGTTAGGTTTGATTGAAATTAAGAATTTGAAAAAGTTTTAAATTGTTTAGAATCATAAAGAAAGAGGGAATTTAATATTATATATATGGTTCTATTTTATTTTTCTCTCTAACTCGCATTATTCAAAAATACTTTAAGCATGTATCTGACTTTTTTCTTTTATTTTCTATTCTTGTATTAAAATGTTGTGAGATATAGTTCAAATATTTACTTTGAAGAGTGCGAGAAGTCTATATACTATAATAATTTTCACACAGTGTTATTCTCTAGTTGTCGTTTAACAACAGTCGTGATTTTAGAACTTCCATGTTAATTTTTTTTTTATGTTTTAATAGTTATTTAAATTTCTCTAATTCTTTATTTTCCGAACACATATATTTTTCATCAAACTCAACTAACTTCTTTGAGTCCAGCCCTCCACTCAATACAAAAATTCATTATAATTTTTTTAATAGCATTGATTATCTTTTTTGGGGCTTATATTAAAAAAGAAAACTTCACTTCCTAAAATTGTAACTGTATGTAGAAAAACTCCTTGAAATTTACGCTTCATGAAAAAACTTTTCAATTTTGTCTAACACCAAATAAAATATTCCCTCTATCAATGAGCAAATGTTAGAGGTGTTGATGTGTTATGTTAAGTGACATTGTGACACATAAACATGGATGACACATCACAAAGAATATTTTAAGAGTAAATAGGAACATTAAAGAGGCTAGCGGCTAATTCTTCTTCTCTATTTTTTTTCTTCTTATTCTTAAACTCTCAAATCTTAAAATCATCAAATCCCCAAATTCTCAAATTATTACTGTCACAAATGATAAAACTTTGAAATCATCAATACAAATTGTTAAATGAGCAAAATGCAAACTTCAAATGCATCAACCAATGATACAAATGTCAATTTTGAATGCATTATACGAAGACAAAGAAAACTTACCTCAAATGATGATGATTTCGAAGGTAACGTCTGGAGATTTTGAAGACAAAAGCGATGGCCGGAGACTTTGAAGCAAACCATAGTGGCCGGAAAAAGATACGGACAAAGAAGATAGAAGGGATAATAAGGGTTTTTTTTTTAGGAAATGTTAGGGTTAACTGAATGAAAGAGTATTTTTTTTCTTCTTCTAGATTTTAATTTTAGATTATACGTTGTATTTTGTGCGTTTAGTGCTTTTATAGTGTGGCATACACGTTTATGTGTCACGGTGTCACTTAACGTGACACATTTAATGATGATCATTAACCGATAAGGCATTTTGCTTAACATTAGCCAAAATGAAAGAGTTGTTTGACGAAATATAAATTTCAGTAGACGAAGTGGTGATTTACGATCTTAAACAAAGTTAATTAGAGTGATTTTACTTTCCAATCATAAATGATGTTCTTTTCAACGAAATTAATATTTCTTTCCAACTTATTGTATCAGTAATGTAGCATTTATTAAATAAATTATTACACTATTATAAATAAAAGATTTTAAATATTCACAAACTAGGGACACATTACTCTTTCAGATTCTACAAAACTTTGAGGTTTACCTTTATCAGTAAGGTTGATATATTTGATTTTGGCTTCTACGACTTTATATTTGGTTATTATCATAAAAAAGAATGATAGGATGTCACAATAAAATGACAAATATTTTCCAGCTCATATTGAATTAAGATGTGAGTTCAAAATTTTCTATTGATGTGAGAAACTCATTTATTGGTCATTTTGTAACTATTTTAGTAAATGCTCTTTGAATTTTAAATTCTAAATGACTTGATGATTACTCCAATATCCATAATGACCTACAAAAATTTAGTAAAAAAATACAAATATGTAGGGATTGTTCCTCTAAAATGATAGTGATCACTCAAGTGATTGTCGAAGTCATGCCTAAAATAAATTTCATATAAACAAAATTATTTACTTTATTTTGTAATTATTTTAATTAAAAGAATCTTAGAAAAATAATGATGTAGCAATAAAAGTCAAAAGAAAAGGGGATGCATTATGACTCCTTTTTGTTTTTTAATCCCCACACTTAATTATATAAACTCAAGAATAATCTTGCTAATAAGAGTTCAATGAGCATAAAGTTTTAGATGAGTTAAGTTTAGAAATAAAATAACTAAGTACAATAATAAGTGAAATGCGATATGTGAATACAAAATAATTAAAAAAGAAGAGATAGAAAGATCACACAAGAGATTTATATTAGTTCACTCAACACATGTTACATAATCTATGAGATTTCTACTAATGTGTTTGGTACAAAACATTCCGCCTTTGCACTTTCTTGATCATACTTTGATCAATTAAGACTTTCACATTTCAATAGTGAAAAAGATATTTACATGCACCTTTCAAACTAAAAATGATTTTTACAAACACACTCAGTCCATCATAGAAGAAAGACCTGTGTTATAAATAATGTGTATGATAAAAAAAAAGTGTTTGTGATCTAATGATTTTCAACTCTTTGTTTGATATTAATTAAAAGAAACAATTCAATAAGAATGATCCACAAATATAGTGAAGAGAGCTTGGTGTTTTGCTTTAGAGAAGAGTTTTAGAACTTGTGCTTAGACGAACAAATGTAGATCGATTGCAAATTGACTCTTGCATTCATCTTTTAATTGATATTCTTTTTATAGATGAAGATAGACTTTGAATTTTTAGTTTAAACTAAATATAGTCTGTCGCAGCCTAAAATTTCGAGTGTTCCTCGAATTCAATGAAGTCACCACCAAAATTTATTTAAAATAGGGAAAATATTGAGAAACTCTTTAAAAAAATGGTGTTTGAAACCAAATTTCAAGTTCGTGAGATGATTATGCGTAGGAAAGCTATTAACACCATACACATCCGTTAAAATACGATTATCTACAATTAATTGTTCAAAATTAATATTAAATTAAATAACCCGTGTCTTGAAAATTCAAGGATTAAAAAGATGTCACATCTAGTTAATCCGTTTAAGAATAGTTTTATTACTTTGGTTATAAAAATGAGCATTAAACCCCCAAGTTGTACCACTTGTATTATAACCACTCAAAGATTTAAAAAATGTCACATCTAATTAATCACGTTAAAATAATTTTTGTATAATTATTAATTTATTAAAAATAAAAACAAGTTTTAGAAATATTCTGATATAACAATTTATGTAAACATATAACTTGAAACACGATTTTATTTTTGGCAAGATTTTTTGTAAAATTTATTGATTTAATAAAATATAAATGCAAGCTTTGCAAACTGTCTACTCCGCCCAAACTAAAAAACTGAAACCTACTCTATTTAACGTGATAGATACATGTTTCTCCGATACATGTTTCAATTTTCTATAACTCAATTTTCAATAGATTAGTTTAACAATAATCTCATTTTTAAACAAATAAAAGGCATCATTCTTAAGCATTATTTTAAAGAGATAGAGAACAAGACAAACATGAGAGACGCATATCTATGTATGACAACGAAGAAGAAGAAGACGGTGGTCTGATAAAAGGCATCATTCTTAAGCATTATATTAAACATACTATTACTTATTTTTTGGAATTATTTTTAATTAGACTGATAAAATTGAGGTACTACATAGTCGTTGGTCAATCTTGTCATCTACAATTGCTTTCTATGAAACAATATTCTTGTGTGTACTTATATTCAAAACGTTCTTCTTCAAACCAATAATGTTCTTCCTTAAGTCTTGAAGGAAATTTGGACATGAAGGATGAATATATCCATTGAAAAACTGACCGGTTAGAAGCATGTGAAAATGTGACATCAACAATGCCTTTTCGGTTTTCTTGAGTTCTTTTGTACTAGCTTCTATGTCATCAATCTGGAGATTAATCATGCAGATCAATCTGCATGTGTTTTTTGCGATTGGACCTTCAATATTTGTCTTCTAAAAGTTCATTCTCTTTTGAGTTGCCCATGTGCCAATCTTATCATTCTTGGACATGCATTTAGTTTTCTCAAACTCTTACATTTTATCTTTTAATAAGAAAACTAGAATGTTATGCATTTATTTTGTCATCAATATCTTATTTGACATTACTTTACGAAATATTCGAAATCATTATATACTACATAAAAGTGTATTCTTATCTTGTTATATACTTGAAAAGACCACTTGATCTTGCATGAATATACATGCTTCAACAATCCATATAATAATTTGTATTCGTTTTATGTCTAAAAGAATACACTACAAAAATACAAATTAATAATTAATAAGAACAAAATTATAATTAATAAATATAATTAAATATTTTATTATTTTCAAAAAATTAATTAAGGTATTGCCTCAACAAATATTTGTATAGAAATTTTAGAATACTAATTTAGAAATTCAATATAATATTGGTCGACATGACTTAATGCTCCAATTTGTTATAGATTATTTTATACAAAAATAACATTTTTTAATTGAAAAATAATATTTAATGGTTTTGATTGTGCTTGCTTAAGCTTTTTAAATAATTAAAATTAAAAAAAAAAACTATTTTTTAATTGAAAAATCATCTTTAATGGTTTTGATTGTATTTGTTTAAGCTTTTTAAATTAATAAGAAGTAAAATAAGTTAAAATGAGAATCTATTTTTAGTAGCTTTTGAAAAATGTAGTAAATAGGAGTAAAAATTGGATTTTCACTATTATTATAAATACAAAAAACTCTAAAAACAACTCTCTTAAATGATTTTATTTAATATCACTGTTATTTAATCTAAAATAAATGAGCCAAATGTTTTATTTATGAATAGTAATAGTAAATATATAATACTTTCATGATCCATTTTACAAGAAAGTCACAATCGACTGTTTTACATAAATTAAACAATATAATAAATAAAAGAAAAAATGTGATTGAATTGAATTTAATTACTTTTATTAATTATTGATGTATTTTCATTATCATAAAAATTTAAAATGAAAACATAATAAATTAAAAGTGATGTATTTAATAATAATTAAATGGTATATTAAAAAAAATTAAAAGTTACATAACAAACTAAAAATAACACTCTTTTTATTTAAATTATTATAACAAATGTGACAATTATAATAGGACTCAAGAGAGTAAAATTTTTGACGAAAATATACCTAATTATTCATACTATTTTTAAAAGTTATATGTGCCTCACTTTCTGCGACAGAATTTTCCAACTCTTCAAACTTGAAATTGATAAAAAATTTAAAATGACCGATAAATCCTCGCTAATAAGCACGTGTAAATCAAGCCAATCAAATTAAGTCTTACCCGTCTTTAGGTAGACTTTTACCAAATAATTGTCAATTTCCATTAACTTTTTAAGATCAATTTGTGACATATGCTCCTAATTTGCGCAGCCGTAACCAACTTGTGACTTGTCACTTGTGCTTACAAAAATGGCAAGTGTTATACGAACATAGTTTAAACACAAAAGTAAAAGAAAATGTCACAACAAAATTTGATATCCCTTTGTATATGTAGTATAAATTATTTATACATATATTAAGATTTAAGAGAATATCAAAGTTTACATTTCATTTAAACTATCTTTGTTTTAAATTTTATCTTTTATTTATGTAATTAATTAAAATTTTCAAATATTTTTATATCTTTATTATATAAAAATACTAAAATTCATATAAAGTTTTATAGTTTTTGTTATTTTTATTGATAAAAAGAGGCCCAATATCCTTGCTTATACAACTACATGCCTAGGGCTTTTTATTTTATTTTGATAGTCCAATTATTTTTAAAAATTACTAATATATTTCATTTTAAAAATTATATATTAAACTATCTCTTTTATTAACTTAGTTAAAAGTAGCAATTTACAAAAACGATTTTTTAAGGAAACTCGAGTTTGTAACGATGATTTTTTTAATAATTTTTTTTCTTTTTAATTATCTGGAAATCATAATTCCAAAAGGTAACTTTGATGTACCTTTGAAAAATCACTATCTCAAAAGACATGCTATTAAAAAAAATGTTTAGGAGAGTTCTCATTGCAAACTCAATCTTTTTTAAGGAAGTTGTATTTGTAAATGACAACTTTTAACTTAAAAAAAAAATATTTTAGTATATAATTTTTAAAATAAATTAAAAATTGGAGTATTAAAAAAAATGTCCACAAGCCTACAACAAACTCCTCCTATTATTAGAAAAAAAAATCACACAATGTTTTGTGAAAGAGACGACAAAGGCACGGGTCATCAAATTTGACGAAAGATTCAATGTAAAAAAAAACAAAAGGATAATTCCCATTGTGTGAAAATGACATTTATAGAAATCAACCATCTGATCGATTACAAACCTACTCTTCGGAACTCATTATAATTAGACAACGTTTTAATCCTGGGACGTAAGGGCTTTTATATGATATGTGGTGGGTAAAATATTGCATAGGTTGGTTCACATTTCAATCCCCTAATCTCTATATATATATTAGGCTAAATTACATTTGTAGTCCTTTAACTTAATTTCAGGTAACGTTTTAGTCTTTTATCTTTTTTTTTCCCGATTTAGTCCTTTATTCCTAACAATATCAAATAAAGTATGAAAATATGAGTTTATTTGAAGATTTGCGTTACGAATTTGATGAAATTTGTATTATATTGAAGAATATAATTAATTTTATGAGTTTTGATTGAATTTTTTTTTTTTGAATTTTTGTATAAAAAGGATAACATTGTTGAAATTTTAAAACATAAAATATCAAATTGTCACTTAAAATTAAAATAAAGGACCAAGTCGGGAAAAAAAAAGATAAAGGACTAAAACGTTACCTGGGATTAAGTTAAAGGACCACAAATGTAATTTAGCCTATATATTAATAAGGGTGAGGATATGTTACAACATTGAGAGTACATTATTATGTAAATTTAAATATTGTTTAAGTATTACATTGGAGAGCTTTCACACACGTTGATTAACTTTCAATTCTATAAATATTAAATTCTCAGATTGGATAATAGTTTAATTATGAAATAACTTCAATCAATTTAAAGAGTTTCAAACTCTTGTTAAAAGTACATTAAAGTTGAATATAATTCTCAACTCTCTCTCATCTCATTTTATTGTTCGACGCACTTCTAAACTATTTTCTCCCTTTCTTTTTGTCCCTTTGATATTTTGAGTGATCTTAATACTATTGACCATTCGGTCTCAAAGTAATTCTAATATCATCGCCCCTTCGATTTCTGAGCAGTATATGTGTTGTAGTCTATTCGATTTACGAGTGGTCTTAATATCATACTTTTAGAGTGACAATTATGGTTATATTAAGAGTGCACTTCTAGAACGATTTTCTACAATACAGTAGAATATCGATACAACTTGTAATCGAATTAAGTAGTGCCGTAAAACGTTTTAAAGAAAGCGATATAGTTCACAACTCTATCCAATAATACCTTCGATGACTGAATCTTTTTTATTTTTTTTAAATTGTTTTTTCATCCAAAATCAACCGTTGACTCCAAAAATAGACAACTACACATCTCTATTATTCTAACATATAAGCAATTTTAAGAATATTTTTAACTTTGGCTTAAAATTTTGGGGCAAAACTCCTCACTTTCAAATTAAAAAAAAAAACTCACTTTCTTCACTACTTCCAAATTTCCCAATATTACTTCATTTCAATTTAATTCAGTTACATCTTCCCTCTTCTACTCTCATTTTGTTTGAGTCCAAAAGAAAAACTCTCATTTTTGTTCTTCCTTTCTTCTCTTATTCTCATCTTCAATTTCATTTTCTTTGATCAATGGAAATTTATTTTGGCAAAAAACTTCAAAGTTGTTATGTAAAAAAAAAACCTTAAGAGTCATAATAAACTTTTATGCGGAATTAATATTGACCAACCTAAAATTTTGAAGATTATAATTTTCACATGCCTAAATTTGATGAAAAAGTCATAATCTTTCGCAGTAAACTGGTAGAATAAATTAATTTTTCTCCCTTTACCTATTTTCTAAGACACACTTAATGATGAAAATTTTTATGTGAATATGAGCAGAAAATGAGTGTCTTTAGGGACAGAGAATATGAATTTATAAATAGTGTTATATAATTTGAGACCATCAAATATCATATTTAACGGGTGAGATTGATTCTTGTAATATTTTAGTTGTTACTATCTCCTAACTTTCCAATTACTAACTCATATATAATATTGATATATTATACTAATTTATTTTAGGCCAATAAATTGAAAGGTTACAAAATGTTAATATTTTAAAATACTTTTCTATCTCAAGCTAAGAAGAATAAGAACACGGGTATGAAGATCAGGGCTCATCCATAACTTGTGTAGACTGGACCACTACACACGATCTTAAAATTTTGAAGACTCCAAAATATTAATTCTATATTGTCAAAGTTTACAAATAGTCTAAAAATATAATACAATATTTTTCACTCATTTGTCTTTTTCATTCTTTTTTATTCCTTCATATCATCTTTAACAAACTACCATTTTTTCTTCAACTTTATCACCTGAACAAATTCAATATCCTGGTATGCCAAACAATTTTCATGGTAAATAACATGATCTTTTTGAATAAAAAAACATTTTTATTTTCCATCACATTTCCCTTCATTTCATCCTTAACATAGTATAATCATACTTTTGTTAACCATCATTTTACTAATTTCAACATTACTTTAAATTCAGTTAATTAACTCACAGTTTGATGGGGGATTTTCAAACAAGTGACATATTAATGAGTAGTTATGTTTTATAATTTTGTATTTCCTTTACAAATTGTAGATGGAATGAATATTTTTATTAATCAATTATTTAAAATATGGTCTTCACATGTTAATTAATTAAAAGAGAAATATGTGTTATTAATCCAGTTACAGAACAAAATATTGGTAATTGATGTAAAAATATTTTATATTAAGTGTTTAATTTTTTTAATTGTATTTTAAATTACTACCTTAATATAATAAATTGATGTTTTAATATAATTTGGGAGAAGAAGTCAAGCTATAAAAAATATGAATCACTGCACAATCCGTGCGGATATGTTACTAGTTTATTCTAAAAGTGTCGTTTTACATTTTTTCGCATGTAAAAAATTATAAAATTATTCTTATTAATAATCGGATGTTGACCATTGTTATAAATAATTGTATAATATGATAAAAAAAGAGTAATGCTCATAGTTGACATGAATAATTAAGGTTTGTTTCCTTTGCAAGGGGCATGAATAATTATAAATAATTAATGTTCGAAATACTTATTTTGGGATATTTTTTATTAATATTCTCGTACCCTTTAAATATATTGGGTAACGTTTGAATATTTATAGAAAAAATTTATGTTATATTCCTAAATTTATATCTTATCTTCATATTTTAATAACATTTTCTTTTATTTTTAAAAAAATATATTATTTACACTCACATTGCAATAAAAATTCAATTTTATTCTTTTTTTTTTTAAAAGTCAAACTTTATGTTTTTTAAGAGATGCTTGTATTTCAAAAAACTTTTTATCTGAAAGATTGAAATACAAAATGTGTTTGAGAAATTTTAAAAAAAATCTAGAACACAAAATTCAATTTTTCTAGAAAAATTTATATTTTGGAAAACTTTTTTTAAAATTTTCTATAAGACATTTATATTTCAGAAAATTTTTTTAAAATATTTTTGAATACATAAATGTGGTACAAAAGACTTGAAAAAAAATTTCAGTACGCAAAGTTCATATTTTCTAAAATATATTTATGTATCGAAAAAGTTTTTTTAAATTTTCTGGTATTCAAAGTTTTCGAATATACAAAGTTCAATTTTTTAAAATACATTTGTGTACCGAAAAATTTAAAAAATATTTTCTGGTACACAAAATAAAAAATTTTAAAATACGTTTTCTAGAAAACTTTTTTTTTAAAAGTTTTCTTGAACTCAAGTTAAATTTAATGGGATAGAAAAAAAATTATTTAAAAAAAAAAAAGAAGAGAAAATAGATATATTGTATAAAATGTATAATAGACTATAAGTGTAGAGCTACATGGTAAAATTTCGTACTTATAGTATCAACTTGTTAAATTATCACTATTATTTTTATATATAAATAATATTTATATAATTAAAATATATTTTCGCACGATCATTCATATGAGTAGTTTTTATAAATTTTAGGGGAAATTGCATTTTTTTTCTCTAAATTCTCTTTAATTGACATTAAAATTCTCTCTAATTTTCAAAATGTACTTTCATCTCTTGTACTCATTAAAAAAATTGTGTATAATATTTTTTTTTCCGTCATACTTTCAACTCTATCTGTCATTTATTAAAGACACCAGAATATACACTTCGATTATACCACTAAGAACATAATCATACCCTTCAAAATTATAAATATCAAATGTATGGTCGTATATTTATAAATTGAAGCGAAAACTCTAATTGTATCATATAGTAAATGATATGAGTAAAAATAAGTGAGACAAAAAACAAGTATCTGATGCAGTTTTTTAATGACTATAAAGAAAGTGAATATTTTTAGAAAATTTAAAGAGAATGTTAGTGTCATTTAAAAAAAACTCAGATGAGATCAATGAAAATTTTTCTTAAATTTTATACTTAAGTAACTTTCTCAAATTATTTGAGTTTCTACAATAAAAAAATAAATAAATATAAGCAACAAAAGTACGGTAAACTAAATCTAAAATATCAACTACTGTAGCAATGTAAGAAGAAAGACTAGGGACATAATTAATAATATTGTAAAATATTTGTTGAGACAGCAAAATAATTATTCTTAAATTTATTTATTGGTTTTAAAAATATTAAAATATACGATAATAGTTGTATAAATATTGTGTCATATAAAAATCTTATTGTAAAGAAACATTTAATAATTTAATATTGTTGAAGTATAATGATATAAAATTATCGATGTTATTAGTTGAACAATTTTTTTGAAGTATAAAGTTAAGGTAAATGGGAGATTGATTTTTTTCTAATGTTTATTAAATGTTGTCATAAAAAAAACTTATAAAAAAAATTACGTAACCACTCAAACAGAAGAACTCCAATGTAAATATTTAACCTACCAAAAACTGTGGAGTGGGATTTTTTATGAAAAAGAGTGACATTTAGCTAGAATACACAAATAATAAAATTTTTAATATCTAAGTAATTCGATTGGTTAGTTAATCAACGTAACTTTATTTTATTAATATTTGTTTATAAAATATAGAAAGAATTGTTTTTTTATTCTAAATTTATCATTGGGAAACCGAGAATCAACACCATATCACGACTTGAAAGACAATAATTCTCAATTCCCACAAAATTACACAATCCCATACTTGTCTTTATAATTAAGTCCCCATGAGTTGAAATATGATCAAGATTGAGATATTGTATTGAAAGATGCTCCCAAAATCCAAGAATGCTTTGAGTTGGAAACTGAAAATGCCAACCCAAAAGTTATGAAACAAGAATCAATATGGGAATGGGAGTGGGAATTTTTAAGATGAGATTGATATCTCTAAAACATGGTGGATAAGAGCTCCCATTAGGCAGGGGTGTCCAAATTCATTGCATTTCCTTAGTTTGTGTCACAATGGAATGGCCTTCTGCCTTTTGTTATTATTAATTAATTTCGTTTCTAAAATTGTAGTTCATGAAGCAAATTGAATTTTAAAATTAAATAATCATCTATAAAATTGAAAATTCATAATAACATTAGGATGTTTAATATAATTTTATAGACTAAATTCGTCGACTCAAAATAATAAAGATTTAATTCGTATGTACTCTTACACAATCAATTAATCATAAAAGTCAAATAATTAAAATCGTTTGACTTTTATTCTAATTATTTTTTGAATTACATGTACTTTTTAAATTACACATTGACATTATATGAGAATTAAATTATATAATAAACCATTTTTAATTTTTGTGATAATTTTCAAAGAAAAATTAGTAGGCTCCTAAAATTTTAGAAATTAATCAATAATTCATTATTAACATAGTGACCCAAGTGGTAGATATTTAATAAAAATTTCTAAGATATTCGTGATTCGATCTTTAGTAGGTGTTTATGAAGAAAAATTATCAGAAGAAGTAAACATCTTAATAGGATAATAATTACTTCAAATAATTAATCTCTATAATTATAGATATAGTATATTTTAGTTTATCCAAAAAATTGATAATTTATTTCCGTGTGCTTATAGCTTGCTATTTAATTTATTTTAATTTTCAAACAAATATTTAAAGATTAGTTAACCGTAAAGTCTATATAATTAAAACACTTTCTTACCCTAAAAATTAGGGCCCTAATTACATTATAATAGCTACATTTTTTAAAATATCAAATATTATTAATTAATTGTTAATTTTATTAATAAAAAAAAAAGTTGAATATATAACATTTTTATCATTCCAACGCTTTTAAACCACCTAATGATTCCCGACAGTCGTAACAATTTGAGGAACAATTAGTTAATTAGTTAACAAGTTAAAGATTAGTTAATGATATTAACTTTTGGTTAAAAAAAATGAAATCTGGTGCGTCAGAAACAAATAATGAGAATCACATTATGATGATGGATTGTAATTGCAAAAATTCATGGAATGGGAGGGTGGCAAGAGATGTGGGAAAAGAGAGAATATATTCAAGTTGGTGCAATCCCATATGATGTGTTATTTATCTTTATTTGGCTTTGTGGCTTTGTGCAATGTATGTATCTCATCACGTGCCTTTTACTTGTCACCCACGCGCAAACTCCTTTTTCCTCTGTTTATTATCACTATTAGTAAATCACAGTTAATATAATAAATAACTTTAAAAAATTATAATTCAAGTCAACTATTTTTAAAAGTACGATGTTATGATTGATTGAGATAATAAAATATCTTAACGCCTTCAGTATATATGGATAAATTTGTATGGATCGTCACTTGTCAATATCAAAAATAGAATTTTTTTAAAAAAATTAATATATTTTACTTTGAAATTAATATATAAAGAGACTCTACTTACTTTGATTTTCAGGAGATCGCAGGTGAAAATATGATCACGTGAAAAAAAAAAAATTTGCCTTCTTCACGAGGTTGCATCTTAAGAATACAATCTTGAATAGTTTTTTTTTTAAGAAATGAACAAATATTAAATTGAAAAATAAAAATATTTTTTAAAAATAAATTATATTAATAAAATTAAATAAAATACATCAAAGTTAATGTGGTTGAGTAGATATGCTAGCAGGGTTTAGATAATGTTTTCTACCATAATCAAGGACCCGACATAACCAACACTTTATTGGTACTCTTTTTGTGGTGTTCATTTATGTTCTAAATCATTTACTCTTTGGGCGACATATACATTTGAGGATTGTGACACACCCTAAACCTTTTTGGCCAATATATTTTGTGTTGGAACAGAGGTTTGAGCGTTTCGCTGTAGACTTTTAGTACTGTTTTCACTTTGTACACATCAGTGATAAGCATCTAGAAATCATACTTTATGTTAGACATGTTGCTATCACATGTGAACAATGCATATATATAACTTGATATTTTCCACAGTTGCACCACTTGTTAGGAAGGTTGATAGTGAAATGACCAATTGGTTGCCCTTCTCTTGAACTTACCATCCCGTGGACCATTAAAGTATGATTGTTTCGATCAAAACCATCAACTCTATGATTAATGAACTTACATATTTCTAGTTTCATCCAATTCATGCATTTTTCTATGTATAACTTACCATAAGAAAAAATTGTTGTTTGTAGTTTTCCCATTGTTGGAAATAGTGTCCCCGTCTTTTAATAAGTTGTTTCGACCAAAACAGTGATTGGAAGGTTAGTGGAGACCACAACTCACATGTTTCATTTCTCAATAGGTGAATGCACAATAACTTTAGAAGACATGTTTATCTTTTAGAATTAAATGTTTCTAGTTTCTCTTTTAGCGGTTCGAATTTTGTGAACGTTAGAAATGTTTGTCAAACTTACTTATGAGTTATCCCACCTAAGAGATCAACAATGTTTAATTTTATTAAATTAAAATGACTCAAGGAAATATTTGATGATGTTGGTGACAATGCATCTATAGAAGAAAGTAAGCATCATGCTGAGTATACATCTTACGTGTGATTGGAGGGTTGTTGATGTTTGACAAATCCAACAACCGTGAACATTAAAAATATTTGTCACTCTTCGGGGATTTAAATAAAGCATCACAATATAGTTAGAATTCAACAACTTTAGCAACACTTATAAAGAATTTTGTCTTGCTACGAAACTCGGTGTGATGTATATAGCAGATTCTGCAGTGTTGTTACAAAACTTGGCATGGTATCGCAAGGTTAGTTCATAGAAGATGTTTTACACCACATCATAGAATGTATGAATTGGTTTAGGCAACACCAAATTATTTATTCATGTCGAACAACTTTTGTGTGATCCGCGTTTGCATCCGCCAACCTATCCTCATGTCAACTCAACCCCACAAGAACAAACCATGCACCAAATCGCATAACCGTCTTCATCATCGCCTCACATACATACCAAACCATATATTCCATATTATGGTTCACCACCACCACAACTAAAGAAATACCGACTCAATATTACATTATTTCAATGCCATAAATACAAACTCCCAGTTACTCGACAAAATGTAGGATTTTCTATAATTTATTTTAAACTCATTGCACAACTCCTAAGTCAGCTTATGCTATTTTTGTTTTGTATAATCCTGAGACTTAAAATTATATGTAGGCATGTCGTAATAGTTCTAATCCACACACAAATTATCAAAGATTTGAGTTGGATATATCTTCAATAATTAAGAACGACGATAACGATAATGATCAAAAGAAAGATCAACCAAGACAACCTCAAGTCGTTCAAGGAGCTAAACAAGTTCAACGACAACCTAAATGTAGAACTGGTGGACAACGTTAATTAAAATTTGATATATTTTGTTTGATTTTATTAATATAATTTAGTTTTTTTGTTATTATTTTTTATTAATTTAATTTTTTTATTTGTTAAAAAAAATCACCTTGAAGGAGGCAAAAAAAACTTTTATTTCACGTGGTCGCATCCTCGCCTGGTGACTTCTTGAAGGTAAAAAAAAGTAGGACATTTTTGTATATTAGTTTAAAAAAAGCGGATATAGATTAAAATAATTCTATTAAAAATTGGTGAATACTTGGGTACCTTAAATTTTATTGCGAATAATAATGCTTAATACTCAATACTCAATCAATTGACGATACATCATATTTTTATATTTTAGTATTTTTCAGGTAAATTTCAATTAAAAGATAACGATATCTTATGAGTATTGATATACATCTTTTATAAGTAACGAATAATATATTTAAAAAGTTTCACCCTATCGAAAAACTGCACCAAATCAATTGAATGTTTTTTTGTCCCGCAAGTACAACTTATCATATGATAATTGGAAAGACATTTGATAATTTGGAGCATAGGTTCTACCTGAAATTCCTCTCAATTTTAATAAATGTGTGAGTTTTTCTATTTAAATATTGGAGTGCAAAAGCATCACATGGTTACTTAGATATTTCAAATATGTTAGCACTCTTAGGTATCCACATATCATTTGAAGCACCTTAATTAATTATATTAATAATGATAAGCAAAATAAAACTTGGAGGACTAGACAATTACTCAAAGAATAAATAAAATTTGAAATTCCCAATAATTGCCTAATTACAAACCCCTTCATGGAAAATCCAATAGGATAAAACCAAAGAAGAGGGAAAAAAAAGTGCAATGATTGACAACAACCGACACCAAGAAATGGACAAAATCAAAAATTAGGAAGCCATATTCTATTAGAGAATAAGTCTTCTTTAATACATGGAGGCATAGAGTCCTACCAAATAAAATTAGTTATAAAAAAAATCCTCTAATAGCAAATTTATTAGTTCAATTGTTCCCCTTCTAGATAAAAATAGGTGATTCTGAAGCGACGATTTATGATAAATTGAATGAAATTACTCCATCTATTTCTAAGATGCCATGAAACTTTAGAGGTATCATTGAAAGATTAAACAATGATGTCAGAATAATACTCTTGTTGGGAAAATAAACAAAGATAAATTTTTAACAACCAAAATAGACGAATATATCGTGGAAACTCCAAAACCAGATAAAAAACCACGACCATTGTCAAATGACAACTGGAGAATGACACTATGTGAAAATTGTTACAGCATACAGACTTCTATCAAAACTCCTCATGGCTCCCATTACACCCAAACTCTCCAAAACAAATATTTAAACTACATCTCACAACACTTTAACACAAGAGTATAAAGGAAACAAAAGAAGTCATAATCATATACGAGCTTAAAGTGTTTCTGACTAGTGTGATTTGTAATGATGAACTTGAGCTATATATATAGCCTTGAGCTTCCTCTTCTTTTACAATTTCAAGAAATATGTGACTATTTCAATTTCCACAATTTCAATCAAAACTCAACAATCTCCACCTTGATTTAAATTGATGCATCTTCAGTTTTCATTGTCTATATCGACAACCATAGTTCAAAAGAATTGTCATTCTCCATCATAAAATGTATACTCCACTTGAAGTTAAATCACTCCAAGAATTTTCACTTGAAGCTAAACCACTTCAAAAAAAATCACTTGAAGCTAAGTCACTCCAAGAATTTCTTCTCCATGACGAAATCATGCTGAAAAAAATGGTGCAACTTCCATGTTGACTTTCTCAATAATTTCTTCAACAACCGACATAATTTTAAAGCACTTCAATGCCAACAAATGCACCTATGGCAAACAATATATTGTGTAATCTTGATTGTATCAACACATCAATAACTTGAATTTTACCCAAGACAAAATTGATTATTCCATCAAATTTCTCTATCCCAAACTTCACAGCGGAACTTGACATATTGTAACAGTATATTAGGTAAGTTCCTAAGAAAGAATAGGGAGCCACAAATGACCACTTAATAACCAAGTCTTTCCTTAGCCAGAAACTTGCCAAAACAACACTTCTAGAGTACAACCCTTCTTTTTTTATGTGCAATATTAGACAAAACTCCAACCACATAGCATATTAAGAATTATGTTTCCCTGGATCGAACCAAAAGCTTTGATGCCCAATTTTGAGAAAAATAAACAAACAGAGAAATTTTAATGACAATTAAAACACAAGAAAATAACACGGAAATTTCCAAACCATAGAAAGAACCATGACCATTGCTAAATGAATACCAGATAATAACACTATGTGACAATGGTTACAACATATAGACTTATCTGAAAACTCCCTATGGCCACCAATACACTCACACTCTTCAAATAAAATATTTAAACTATATATATCAACACTCTAACACAATAGTATAAGAGAAAAGAAAAAGAATTAGATTAAAGCTTAAAGTATTTTCTAACTATGACGATTTATAACAAAGAACTAGCGCCATATTTATAGCCTTGAGCTCCATCTTTCTTTACAATTCCAAGCAATGAGACTATTTCAAGTTCAACCAAAACTCAACAATACACTCCAACCATACATTACTCTAACCCCTTTTACTATCCACTCAATAGAAAACATGACAACAGTCAACTCAACATGAAGAGCAATCATGACTCCTAAGTTAGCTACAAGTCCACCTAGAAATGAGACATAATAATCTTGAAAAATTCATCCATAAGTAGAATTACTAGGGGAACCCTAGAAGCACCATCGATATTCATTTTACGCAAGACAACACAAAGGCTGTCATATCACTTCTTTAATCATTGGAGGATGTGATGCATGACAAGAAATGTGAATTTCTTGAGGATTCAAAAGTCACGCATAGAAGATCTTGTGCATCCCTTAGAGTTCATGCTTGACAAGTATGCACTTACTTTGATATTATGAATGACCTATTACAAATTCATACAATCATCTTCAAAATGAATTTTGTTCTTGCAAAACTAAATACTCCAAAAAAATATTGATAATAAGCGAAAGCACAACATCTTTAGTTTGTGTTCCCCAACTCAGTTACAAGCATCTATAATTGTCAAGGGAGTAGTGAGATTGACGTTTGTTGCGCAAAATTTTGCAAGTGTACGGATTTTCCAAGTAGTAGTATATAACATTATCGTATCCACATAGATTAATTTAACAACTACCAAACTAATCAAGATTTATATTATTTATTCTAATGAAAATTATTGTTGGTTTGCAATAACAAAAACGTAACAGTAGCATAAAAATTATGACAAGAGTATATACCAACACAACTTTGAATTAATGAAAAGTAAACATAGGGTCATGGTTTCACTTGAAATATCAATACCTAAGTCCTAGTTTTATATAAATTCTTATTTATTTTCTCAATTATCAATTCTCTTTAAAACTATTAACAAAGATTTATCACTCAATGTAATATTATTTTCTCTAAATTAATTCTTTGATTGATCATACAAAAAATATAATTAAGAGAAAGCATAAAAAACCAAGAGGTTGAGTGATTGAAAGATTAGTATCTATGTTTCATCATTCAAGAATCTTAATCTCAAGTATCCTATAGATCTACCAATTAATTGTAGTTGGTCACTGGTCAATTGATTGATTAAGGCATGCAAATGTCGGTCATCTCAAACATGTAAAAAAACAATAGAATAATTTAATTGAGATAAACAACAAAAATCTAAAATAAAACTAAAAATAGTAAAAATGTATCTTAATCACAAGATTCACCAAATACTCTATAACAGAGCCTAATTACTCATTGAAATGTAGAAAATAAAGCAAAAAATAGAAGTGTTTATCAATCAAGGGAAAAGAAATAAAACCTTAAAAGAGTATGAATTTTTGAAATTTGAGACCCTTAACTCCAACTCCAAACATTCCCAAGTTTCTGAAGTGTTTGTCCTTCTTTTCTCCTATTGGTTCATTTTTTACTATAGCAAGAACATCATAATTTTATTCAACAACCTTCCCTTTTCTTTGGCAACATTTTCAATCCAATCTCCTTGAAGTATGCAACAAACCTCTTTCTTGCATGCATAATTTGAAATATTAAACTTGATATTTTTCTGCTAAAAACTTAGTAGATTTGACCAATTTAAATTATTTTATCATCTCATGATTAATTATGCAAATACAATAAATAAATAAATAAATAAATAAGAGTAAGTTGAAATCAAAACTATAAAATAAGATAAAATAGAGGATAAATAACCTCTTAAAATCCTATAAAAATAGGTTTATCAACTTTGCAATAAAGAATTACTTAAAGCCAAGTCCAAATACTTATAGCAAAAGAGCACTCTAAGAAAAGATGTTTAACATTTTTTAAACTATGCCCATATAGGCTACAACAAGAGCCCAATGAAAGCATCTTTTAACTAAATTATTGTCCATTGCAATGACACTTGAAATGATTATCCAGAGCTCAAACGATTTTGCAGGAGAAATAACGGAACTCCAAATCAATTTACCCCATTTTGATGACTTACTTGAGATTTATAAACATCATTTAAGGTTATTTAAGGTTACCAACCCATAAGTAGAAGGATTCCAAAAAATACAAGGGACAATAGAAATAATAGGATTTTTGATATCATCGGCAAGAGTTGGGTATCTCATGTCAATGTCGTTAGGAATAAGCCACTTACCATTTTGAATAAAATCACCTTACTTGTGAGAAAAGGAACATCGTCATTAGAGATTTGCAAAAAATCACAAACCTTGTATCCAATTTATCTAATCAAAAGTTAGTCGAATTACCATTACTAATTTTTTAGGTTGTGCTATGTTGAATACTATTATACATACTCTTCATGGCATGCCAAATAGAAGATGATATATTGTGTTTAACTATTGTAGCATTTCAAAAAAAATTGTCCTAAAAGACTATAGCCGATTGAGAATATTTGAGATACTTCTAATATCAATCCTTAATATATAAATTTCATTGTTAGACTCTATATATAAAATGATAAAAAAAACTTGTACACAAATGTGAAATTTTATATTTAAATTCGACACATAATATTCAACTATAGTAATATCAACAAGTAATTGAATTAAACCTTATTAATTAACATAATATAATAAGTTTACTTGACTGCTTGTATTTCTTTTCATTTCCTATCGATTACACGCACAAGTTGACTAATACATTGCACTGCCCCATATTAGAAACTCAAATGTTTGATTTTATTATAATTAATTAATCTTGAAGTTAAAGACGTGTTTTCTTAATTAACTTAGGTTCGAACTTTTGAACTAGCTAGTAATTAGGCAAGTTAAGCAACCTAAAAGTAAACACGTAGTCATAAAACTAAAAATAAAGTAAAACAAAGCTTATCTTACTCTATGCTTTTCTACACGTGGTCTAATTTTATTTTTTTAAATTAAAAAGTAGCTGTATGCTTTTGTGTTAAAATAATTGTATATTTATTTTTTCTCATATCATTTTAGGCTACACTATCTTTCTATATTTATTTGAAGAATTGTACTTTTTATCTTTACGCGGTTAGTAATTGTCACGAATATTGACGGTAGTTAGAACAAAGATTTTTCGAACCGTTGTAAAAATAATATCGCAACAATAAATCTATGATAGTTGAAGAATTATTATAATTTTCAAATTGCGACGGTTGTAATGGTCATAGATAAGTCTTTTTAATTGTAGCCTCCTATGACTGAATTTTTTTCTTCTTGTTGTGGGTTGTTATTTATTTAATTTAGTGTAGTCTCTTAGTTAAATATATTTTCCACTAAAATTGGAGTCAAATGATATATTTTTACTTTACACTTTAACTTTTAATGTACATATCTCAATAATAATAATAATAATAATAATATATAATTATTGTCTCGTGAATATTTCTCTAAAAAATAATTAATTGAGTTTTTATTGTAGAATAAAATAATATGTAAAGATTAAAATACTCATATTCATAATTGAATATAATTGAAAGTAGGAGTATTTTTCTTCTCTCATAAAAATAATTTAAAGAAAGTAGATTAATCTAAATTTTAAACTACATATAATTACTTTCTTTAGTTTATTTATATTTATATTATAAGATAAAAAGAATAATTAAGAAAAGTTATGACAGAAGGACTATTTGATAGTGAGGATATTGTAGAAACAAATTAATAAATGTTGTTTTACTATTTTAAAATATCAAATAATCGAATATAGAGAGAGTATGTCATAATTTTCAAGTTATCAACAAGTCTGTGCAATATTTAACAAAAATTTAATACATTAAATTTTCTATTCTCCAAATATAATTCACAAGTGGAGAGCTTTTGTTAGCTACAATATTTTCCACTACTTGCAAACATTTTTGTGTGTGTAATTATGCCTAAGCCTCCAAGCCAAATTTCTCTATAAAATTCTCGTGAGTAAATTTGAAATTCTCATAGTTTATCTTCCACGCAAATTGATGATTCATTCTCCCAATAAAACATTATATATCATCACCTTAGTTAATTGATAATCCTTTCTCTCAATACAAAAATCATTTTTATTTATTAAACAATACAAAAATATTATGTCATATAATTCTTCTATCGTCTTTCCACTTCATATCTCATCTTTTAAAATTATACAAATTGATAATTTTTTCTCTCGATACAAAAGTCTATATTGTAATGTTATAACTCTCCCATTATTATTTCACATCATGTCCTTTAAAATAAATTTCTAATTAATTTTACACATTACATCACTTAAAATCTAGTATTTTTAGAAGAAAAAAACTAAAACCTAACTTATGTCAGGCCCTATAATTCAGCTAACAATCATGCTTCAGTTGACGGTTATATAATTTATTCATGCGACTTTCTCATATCATGCAATTGGACGTGGATGCCTCTATTTTGCTATGACTTTTCACGTTTTAGCCCAAATTGGTGCTTCTAACGAATCCAATTTATTCTCATCACATCGTTAATTTCTTTATTTAATTTAATATAGTTAATTAAAAATAGGTTAAATATTAGTCCTTTAACTTAATTTTATTTTTTTATTTTTATTTTTTTATTTAGTTCTTTTTTCTAATTCAGTCCTTTATAAAAATTCAAAAAATTCATCAAAATTTTCAAATAAAACCCATAAAATTAATTATCATCTTCAATATAATGCAAATTTCATCAAATTCATAACTTAAATCTTCAAATAAACTCATATTTTCATTCATTATTTGATGTTGTTGGAGATGAAAATATGAGTTTATTTGAAGATTTAATTAAGTTATGAATTTGATGAAATTTGCACTATACTAAAGATAATAATTAATTTTATGGATTTTGTTTAAAAATTTTGATGAATTTTTTGAATTTGTGTAAAAAAAAGATAAAGGACTAAAACATTAATTGGAATTAAGTTAAGAGATTACGAGTGATATTTAGCTTTAAAAGTAAACACTAACATCAAGGTGATACAAATATCAAGAACATGTCTAACATTCTTTTATTGTAGCTTGCATCTTCAAATGCATTCACCTCCTCCTTACATAGCTTAACATACATCCTATAGAGAGTAGTGAAATTGTATTTCTTTGCAACTACTAGACATCCTTTGGTGATCTTACATATGTCACCCAATGTAAGTGTGATAAACTTCAATATCCATGATTTTGACAAAAATCAAGTTGAGACGAATATCATGAATATGTATAACATTTTTCAATTGTACCTTGCACTCAATTCCAATTTCAAACTAGACATCTCTCATACCAACAGTTGTACATAATTTTTCATCTCTCAATTTTCTTGTACAAAATCACCAACAATATAAGATTGGAAGAACTCACGCCTACGAGGAACATGGTATGAGACTTCAGAATTAATAATCCAAGTTGAATCATAATATTCAAAGTTTGTGCAATTGTTGTTGTATTTTTATTGTTTTTCTTCTTTTTGTATTCGTCCTCTTTTGTTGAGTTGTCATTTTTGAAGAACTTTAAATTTCTTTTATGTGGCTTAAATTGTCACAATGGTAACATGTCACTTCTTTTGTAGTCATCACTTTGTTTCTTGACTTGCTACGACTCTCTAATATGTCACGCTTATAGAAATTTGTAGTTTGATTTCCCTTCCATCACTCTATAACTAGTGTTTTTGATTTAGCTGAAGAACCAATCAAATCATTCTCTTTTCTTCTAGCTTATTCATTTAAGATGCCCTATTTTACTGTTAATATTTGACAACTTTCCATTTTAAGCTAAATTGATCAATGTGGCAACAAGGACTTCACAATTGTCACACTCAACAATAACAAAGCTTGTGATTATTCATCCAATTTAATATTTGTGGTTGTTAATTTATTCATGGTATTTTAAAAAATACTTGTATGTTTTGCCATTGAATCCTAATATTTGAATATCATATTCACCCGTTTTTGAATTAATCATGATTTATTTTGTGCACTTTTTCACTCATACAACTAATAATTTATGACACACTTTGCGCATGCCAATAAACACTTAGGGCCAACTAGTGCCTAATCAAAACGATTTTCTTTCTATTCATCTTCTTCCAGTCACTGAAATTTATCATTGAATTTAGCGATTGCCCTCTCAACTAGGGGTGTTTGCAGTGCAACTTGGATCAATTTTGAGGTAAAAAAATCATTTGATCCAAAAATTAAAATAATCGCAGTTTGATTTGGATGACAACTTTAAAAGAATTTGATCAAGCAAACTTGATGAAGCAAAAATCATCCGATTCGAATTTGCAGTTGATCCATATTAAAATTTGTAAAAAAAAACTATTTTAGTACGAATATTATAAAATATAGTTAAACTAACAAATTAAATAGATAAATATTATTAAAATATAATTTAAACAAACAAATAATAATTTAATACAATATCTTATGTTAATAAATATATATATAAAAAAAATATCACTTGAGAAAAAGGTACAACTCTTGGTTCTACCATTCAGTTTGTGAAATAGTATATACAGATAACGTTCACACATTGAATGAATAGTTGCAACAATTTGGTGGTTGATCAGAGTCTTTTTTTCTCGCATGACCCAATTCGAATCCAATAGTTGCGCCTTTTCCGTTTTATTCAAAAACAAATCACACATAGGAATCAAACACGGGACCTTACCATTAAATATAAGATACACAACCACTGAGCCAATAACTCTATTATGTCAATTAAAAATGTTCATACAATTCACCAATATTTTGGAAATATCTCACAATCCTCCACCATTTTCAAAATATACTTAGTCCTATAATTTTAGAAATATCATGGTTTCATGTAATGGTATCTTACGATTTGAACCACTACATAGTAAGCTATGGGTTTCACTTATTCCAAATAGATGGTAGACAAGTCTTGAACCATTCATTCATTAGAACAAGTGTTCACAACTTACACATGAAATCTCGGTACCATCGAAATAATTATAATGATGACACATTTGATAAGACCTTGTGTCATATATCGTTTTGATGAGAATTTAAAAGTCAAACCCTTTAATCTTTGAAGCGGCCTCACTTCATCCTCACATAGGTAGACTATATCATAAATACACTCATAATATGTATTTCAGCAAATTTATGTTATATGTCTATTAAGAGTAAAACTCGGCCTTTCAACTTTATACTTATGGTCCAAGTACTTTTAACCTTTGAGATGTATCTATATTCAAGTACTTGCAATCACTCAAATAGTGTACTTTCATCATTGAACTCAAGACTTGATGTTACTTAAGTGTGAGTTGATTTTCTACCATTGATGTTTAATTAGATATGTGCTTGAGTCACATCCCCACTAATGTCTTCAACACCATGTCCTTTGTCAGACCTTTCGTCAAATGATCTGCAAGATTCTTTTTACTTCTTAAAACACTATGGATATTACTCCATTTAAAATTAAATCTTTTACATAGTTATGTCTTAAACCATTATATACTTGGCTATATGCTTTGGATAGTGTGGATTGACTATCACAATGTATGGATACCGGTGTTGAGACAAAATCTCAATTTAATGTTTTGATGAAAACAAACGAAAAGGTAATTAAGAATGTTAATTATGATTCTAAATGTTATGTTAATTTAACTTGTGCTATTGAGTGTATTAATTTAAAGATAAGATTTAAACAAAGCAAAGAAATCAGCATAAAAAGGCAAGAAATTGAACATACAATAATGGAGAATATTCTTAACAAAATCTGGAAAACGGAGAATGTTCTCGAGTTTCAAGAATGATCATCACATGTCCAAAATCAATCAATCTCCACTAGTTAAAAGAAGTTTTAGTCTCTAGATTTTACATCTATATCATTAGCACTTGGCAAGGAATAAATTGAGATGATCAGATTCAAAGAAACTACTTGAATCACAAAGAGAGAAGATTGCGAATTAGCAAGACCAAATAGATCTGAACCTTCTCCAGCTTGATTGTCAAGAACGAAGAACATTCTTAACATGATTCTGATAATTCTCCAGCATGTTAACATTAATCTCCATCATGCTAACATCATTCTCCAGCATGTTAACATTATTCTCCAACATGCTAACATCATTCTCCAACATGTTAAACATCAATCTGCATAAAATTCTCATCAACCTCCAAAATGATCATCAGTATCCAGAATGATCAGGTCAATCTTCAGAATGATCATATCAGTCTACAGAATGATCATATCAGTCTCCAGAATGATCATGTCAGTCTCTAGAATGTTCATACCAGTCTCCAGAATGATCATTACTCTCTAGAATTCTCAACATCATTCTCCAGCAGATTGTCATCATTCTCGAAGTTGTTTTGGCATAATCAAATCTCCAGATCGAAGCAATATCATCAACATATATATCAAGGTATAAAGTATCATTAAACACAAAAGAAATCTGATCAAGAACGAAGAAAAACACCCAGTCAAACAGATTTCATAAAGTGTTCAAAGGCTGAAATAGTTTTATTCATATATATTGGTTTTGGTCAAAACTGACATAACACCACCAATAGTTATTTTGACCATTATTAAATGCTCTAAAACGCCTATAAAAGGAAGGTCAAGCTCAAGGAAAAATTAGAGCTTCAAGTACTAATCAATTCATTACTCATTTCAATCATACTTGAATTACTATTTTGACCATTCAGCTTCTTTACTACCTGCAGTTAGGGCAATGAACTATGCCACCATGGTAGAGTCGGCAATGCAAGTTTGTTTCTTTGATCCCCAAGAAACTACACCTCCTCCAAGGTTGAAGATCCGTCCACTTGTGGAAGCATGATCCTTAACATAAGTTACCCAACTGACATCTGTATATCCTTCCAAAACTAAAGGATATATGTTATAGACTAAACTATAGTTAGTTGATCTTTTCAAATATTTTAATACTCTATTAATAGCATGTCAATGTTCTTTACTTGGATTGCTTGTATACCGACTGAATCTACCTATAGCATATGCTATATTGGGTATGGTACACTTCATGGCATACATCAAGCATTCGATTACCTTTGAATAATCTAGTTGTACCACTGGACTTCATTTATTTGGTTGTAAACTAATATTTTGATCAAATAGGATAGAAATAGGTTTGCAATTAAATTGATCAAATTTCTTTAGCACTTTCTCAATATAGTTAGATTGGGAAAAACCAATATTTACACCATCTCTTATGATTTTAATTACTAAAATCACATATGTTTCACCTAAATCTTTCAGTTCAAAATTTTTTATAAGAAAGTTTTAGTTTTTTCTACCTCATCTAAATTGGTGTCAAAGATTAACATATCATCCACATATAAACAAATCATAACACCATTTCCATTGTGAAATTTACTATAAATACACTTGTCATATTCATTTATTTTGTATTCATTAGAAAACAATTGGTGTCATTGTTTAGGTGCTTGTTTTAACTCGTATAAAGATTTAGTCAATTTACACACTTTATGTTATTGCCATTTGATGACAAATCTTTCAAGTTGTTTCACATACACCTTTTCATCTAACTCTCCATTTAGAAAATCAATTTTAACATCCATTTGATGACTTACAAACTTATATATAGAAGCCAGTGCAAAAAAGCACTCTTATGGATGCAATTCTTGAAACAAGTGCATAAGTATAAGAGTAGTTGATACATTCTTTTTGTGTAAACTCTTTTGCAACAAGTCTAGCTTTAAATTTATCAATGGTACCATTAACTTTCATTTTCTTCTTAAAGATCAATTTACAGCCGATTGGTTTGGATCCAGGTGGGAGGTATACTAATTTCCAAGTTTTATTCCCCATAATTGAGTCCATTTCCTCTTGAATGACTTCTTTCCAAAAGGCAGAGTCTTGAGACTTTATTGCCTCTTTATATGTGTATGGGTCATTCTCTAAATTATAGCAAATTGGTCTATAATTGTTAATGGAATCATTTATACCTTCTACAAGGAACATAAAGAAGTCTAGTCCACAACTTTTCTCTTTTCTGGCTCATTTACTTCTTCTAGGTTTTGAACATGTCAAAGTATCATTGTTAGATACATTATTTTCTAGACTTTGTACACTAGAAATGAAAATTTTCTTGGGATGTGAAATTGAGTTAGATCTATTTTCTTGAAAAAATGCATTTCTTGACTCAATCACTGTGTTAATAGGATGTGAGTCATTAGATTCAATAACCATGAATCTATATGCCTTGCTATTTTCAGAATAGCCCAAAAATACACTTTCAATTCCTCTTTCTCCTACTTTCTTTCTTTTTGGTTCAGGAACCTTAACAATTGCTCTACAGCCCCCAAAATTTTACATAGTTAAGGTTGGGTTTTCTTTTCTTCCAGAGTTCATATGGGTTTATCTTCTTCCTTTTATTATGAACTCTATTTAGCAAATAACATGCAGTTAGCATGGCTTCACCCCCAATAACCTTTAGATAAAGCATAATAGAATAACATGGCTTCACCCCCAATATTTTTCCTCTTTGCAATTCCATTTTATTGTGGAGAATATGGTGATGTTATTTGATGCACAATACTAGTGGACTCAAAATACTTGTCGCGGCCTAAAATTTCGAGTTTTCATCGAATTCAATGTAGCCGCCACCAAAATTTATTTTAAAATAGGGAAAATATTGGGAAACCCTTAAAAATATAAAATAAAAATAAAAATGGTCTTTGAAACCAGATTTTTGAGTTCGGGAGTCGATTATGCGTAGGAAAGGTATTAGCACCCTACGACATCCGCTAAAAACGGTTACCTATAATTAATTGTGCAAAATTACATCAACTTAACTATATTCATTTTTCTTTATTATTAAATATGGATATAAAATTATTTTTTATAAATATGATTTTTTTTGAGATAAGAGCGCGTTTAAAAGAGTAAAAAAGGTTTTATTATTGTGCTTGACAAGAGTGTGATCTTGCTCCTACGTATCTCCCGGTGCGATGGAGAAATCAAAGCTATGTAGTTCTTGGTATAAAATGTGAATGTGTTGATTGCTTTTAAATAAATTGTATTTTTGTTATTTTAAAAAAAATTAATTTTGACAAACATAAAGAAATAAACTTGCTTGATTTGAATAATTATCTTAAAATATGAATTTTAAGACGATCGAATTGTACAACTCGTGTCTCAAAATTCAAGGAGTAAAAAGATGTCACATCTAATTTACTCCTCTTAAGAATATTTTATTATTTATTTTTAAATTGAATTTCAAAACAAACAAATAGTTTAATTTGTATCTTAACAACTCCAAGATTAAATAATAATAATAATAATAATAATTTAAATAAAATTTTAAAAAAAAAAGTTTTAGAGTTATCAAAATATATAATTTGTATTGTGTAACTCCGAGATTAAAAGATTTTAATAATTTTTATGATTAATTTATTTATGAATTTTTAGTTTATTAAATTATTTGTGATTATGAGATTTTGAACCATCAAATTGTCACAATTTGTGTTCTAATAACTCAAAGATTAAAAAGATGTCACATTTAATTAACCTTACGATATCCGATTATAGTCTTATCTTTACCCTTTTAAAATAATAATAATAATAACTGATGTTAAAAATTAAATAAATTTAAATAAATCTACGAAATAAGCTCAATAATAAACACTCATAAAAATAAAATAAACGGAAAAAAAAAAGTATAGACTTGTATTGTTATTTATTAAATAAATAATAAAATAATAAAAAAAACCAGTTTAATAAAATAAAAACTATATACAAATTGTGAACTCCTTCAAATACTTTTTAGTAAATCAAATAATGAAAACATAACTCATTTAATATTAAATAGCATATTAATATCATTTATAAGTGAAATTAATTATGTTTATTACTAATTAATTATTTTCATCATTATTTATATTAAATCCCTATTTATTTACCGGTGAATAGAAATAAGCCACGTATGGCAAGCCAGCCCATGACAAACTGTGAACGCAACAGGACACAACAGACCAGGCTGGCAACAGGACTCTGCAAGTTTCAGAAATGAAAAGCAAGGCATGTAAAACATTTCAATTAAAATGGTAGGAAAAAAAAACAAAACAAATTTGAACTTTCCAAACACAATCCAAACCATCTTATACAAAATCAGCGTAAAAATATCTCAGCCAAAATATCATTCACATGCGAACAAGATTTCATCTTTCAACTAAATAATCTCTAGATTCGAAATATAAAGTTTGAAAAGCGAAGAAAATACATGCCTATTCAAATATGGAAGAGAGGCGGTGGTGCGTGATATTGAAGACGGTGGTGGTGCACGGTTGTTGAAGTTAGAATGGCGGTGGAACACTCTATTTCTCTCTATTTTTTCTAGTTTTCTTAATACTCAAAAAACTGCCTTCCTCCTCTTTGATTTTTTGATCCCAATTTATAGCCTAAATAAGTGAACATCTATGTTCATTAGACAAATTCGAGCTCTAGATCTTCTATTGTTTCACACTAATTTTAGCTGGGTTTTACATTGTTTTTGTAACAATTTTTAAGCAAAGTATAATTAAGGAAATAATTTTTCTCAACCTTTTCTTTCTGTTGGTTTATAGGATGTTTATAGAAAGATGTTATAAAAATGAAGAAAATAAAAGAATGTACATTGAGAAGTGAAACAAATGCAAAGAAAATAAAAAGGTGTGTTGATTTTGCTAATGAAGTTGTGCTAGTGTTTGAGTGTTTGAGAGTGGTTGGATTGAGTGTTTGAGTGCTAGTGTTTGAGTGTGGTTGGATTGAGTGTTTGAGATGTGCTAGTCGATTGAGTGTTTGCAGCGCAAAAAAATAAAATGGACATATCAAAAATAAAATAAAATAGTAAAATAAAAAAATAGAATAAATAAATTGGCAGAAAATAATAAAATAAAATAAAACTGTGAAAAAATAAAATAAATAAAAATTATTTAATTTATAATTTCCTTTTTTATTTTATTTTATATTATTATTTTTAATACATATTCAAACTTAAATTGTAAAATGACGATGTTTAGACTTTTTTTTTAAAAAAAAATGATTGTAAAATATTTAATAAACATATTATTGTATTTTATTCTTATTATTATTTCAAAATGATTTTTAATTATTCGGACAAAATTGAGGTACTACAATACTCAAGATGATAGAACTCTCATCCCTATCACTTTTAAAACACTTAATAAAAGTTTCATGTTGAAGTTCTACTTGTGCTTTAAATATTTTAAATTTTTCTAAAACTTCATTCTTAAAGTGCATCAAATAAACATAACAGAATCTAGTGCAATTATCAATAAAAGTGACAAAATACTTTTTACCACCAATTGTAAGTCAACCATGTAAATCGCATACATCAGAGTGAATTAAATATAATACCTTAGAATTTCTATCAACTCCTTTAAAAAGTTGTCTTGTGATTTTAGTTAGCATGCAAGTAGTACATGAATTTGAATTTTTATCAAAAGTCGGAATTAAATTTGATTTCATCATATCATTCAATTTTCTAAAGTTAATATGTTCTAGTCGCATATGTCATAAATCACAAGACTCAACAATATAAGCATAAATCATATTATTATTATAGTTACTAACAACATTACATTTGAACATATTCTCATAAAGATAACCCTTCCCTACAAACATACTCCTTTTAGAGAGAATAAATTTATCTCCCTCAAATACACATTTGAAACCAAAGATATTAAGTAAAGGAACAAAAATCAAGTTCTTCCTAACATTAGTGAACATAAAATACATTTTTAAGAGTAAGTATTTTTCCAGAAGTGAATTCAATTTCCACTGTTCCTTTTCCTTTGACTTAGACAATTGAGGCATTTCCCATGTACAAAACATTTTCAAGTATCGGATTCGATTCCCACAAAAGGAAAAAAACTCGCTATTTCCTACGGAGAGGAAAACGGGGGTGAGAAGTTCGTGAGTAGCACTACCGGTAACAGTAAGGGCTGGGGTGTTACCGTCCTCATTTTCCCACTTTTTTCTTTCTCTTGTGTTTCTGTTAATGTTTCCACTTCCTTCTCTAGTAGTCTTGTTGTGTTCAAAACATACACCACCTTCAAAGTTGTAAGAAGGAATTTCATCTTTTTCTGCCAACAGATCAAGTTTCTTCCATCAAGTGATGCAACCATATTTGAAAATAAAATCGAACCTAAAGATTATTAGATATGTTGGTGTCAATTGTTGCACGACTTTAATAGTGAATTTGTTGTTGAAGATTATATGTAGCAAATTCCAAAGTGTGTTGTTACATTAATCTTTAGGTTCGATTTGCCTCCACAAACCGGATGCAAAGAGGTACAACTCTTGGTTCTACCATTCAATTGCCAACAAAATATATATATAAGAATGAGTTTTCAAATTCTCAAAAAGTGAATCACTATTTCAAAAAAAGTATTCTTGTTACAATAATGTGGAGGGCATTTGAGAAATTTGTCTTACCTTAGGTTAGACACGATGTTGGAATTAAAATTTTGGTTGGGCTGTTGAAGAGCCACCAAAAATCGTGGCGGTAAGGAATTTCATGGAAAAGGATTGGCTATCAATATCCCTGTGGTCGTCAACAGTCAAACAAAGTAATTTATTGACTGGATTTTTTTATAGTCAATTATGGATGAAATGATAAAGTCTCATTCAATTGAAATCAATGTTTCAAATTTAAACTCCAAAATTTAGCTGCATTAAAAAATTTGCAAGAGATTTTCACTGTAATATAATTCTAAACCACTTGATTCTAACCTACTTTAAAAATAAAATCCCCATGACAAAAGTGATAAAATCTTACCAATTAATGGAAATGATCAATAAACTTCCCATTTTATTTGCCTAACATGGCCAGATTGAAAGCATAAATGTTATGAAGGAATCTAAGCCCATCAAACTTTTAAAAAAAGTGAGTTTATCTTAACTCAACTAGGAATGAGAATAGGTCAGGACGATTGGCAGGAGTTTACAGCCTAGTCTACGTCAGGTTCAGGCCAGACCAAGTTTTTTTAAAAAAAATAGATAAGGCCAAAACTTCTCAAAAAATCTATTTAGCTAAAAAGATCAGGCTACAAGCCAAATAATAAGCCTTTGGGCCTATTAGGCCGACCTTTTTGTTATATATATATTCAACTTTTAGTAATTTACGAATATTAACTTTATTTAGTTTTTGACATATTTAAATGTATTATTATGAAATATAATTTAAGTATGATGGATATAAAGTCATATTCTTCAAAATGTGATGTTAAATATCAAAATATAACTTAATTTCATTGACATATTAACTCGTTAATCTATTTATAGATATGTTTGATTACTTATAAAAAAAAATGTTAAAATGAAATTGGTTTTTAAGTAGACTAACAGGTCATATCATACTTCTACCAAAGTCATGCTCAAGCCTAAAAAGTAAGCTTATGACAGGCCACAAATCAGACTTAGGTCTTGAATTTTTTGACAGATTAAGCTCAGACTTAGCAAAGCCTAACTCGACTCAGCCTATTCAACCATCTAATTCCTTTAGAAGAATTATTAGAAACCCGTCGAAAGGAGTGCAACATGTTCTCAATCTAATCTCCAAAGAAAACGAATATAAATGAATAACCTCAGCCACAAGATTTGTCAAAACTTAACTCTATATCTCCCCTGTTATATCTATACTCCCACAATTTTTTTTTAAATGTTAACTTTATCTTTGAAATTTTTTATTATTTTACAAATTCGATTTTTTTTTTACCATTCAAAGATTTTCGAAACAACCAATTTAAGTTTTGCAGTATGCAAAAGTTTTGCGGAAGTTTTCGAAAAAGTTAATTTATGTTACTCGGTACAAAAACTTGAAAACTTCGACTATCTAAAAAAAATTACAAGTTTTCTGTATAATGTTTTTAAATTTTTTTTTTTAAAATTATCAAAAAACTTGAGAGTTTCAAACTTTCCGAAACAAGTTGTGTATCGAAAAATTTGTGAAAATTTTTTCCAACACATACCTTTTTTTGTTTTTGAAAAAAAAAATTATTTTTAAATTTTTGAAAAACTTGGGATTTCAAGTTTTCCATAAGAAGCTATGTAATGGAGAAATTGAAAAAAGTTTTCAGTTACAGATAGATTTTTTTTTGAAAGAAAAAAATAATTATTTTTAAATTTCTAGAGAACTTGGTGTTTCAAGTTTTCCGAAACAGAGTATGTATCGGAAAACTTGAAAAAAGTTTCTGGTACTGAATATTTATTTTGAAAACAAAATTATTTGTAAATCTGCGAAAAACTTATGGGTTTCAAGTTTTTCAGAACAAGGTGTGTATCGAAAAATTTTTAAAAAGTTTTTCGGAAAGAAAGAAAATTTTGACACTCACTTATATATCAAAAAACTGAAATGATATTGTGAGTGAAAATGAAAACTTTTAATATTTATGAAGGTAAAAACGTCATTTTATGACATTTGTGGCGGTATGAGCATAACATGAGAGGACAATGTAAAATTTATCCATTTCAATCCATCCATTTAAAAATATGGATCGATCCAATTCATCCAACCTTATTTTAAAATCCAATGGATTACATTTATTTTTAAATGCAATCCAATAGACTACATATATTCATTTTAAATTATATAGATTTAAGAAACAATTATTATATAATTATATTTATTATTTCAAAAAATATATTTCAAAAAAATTATTTCTTTTTACACAAATATATTATTTGATTACTATTTTAAAAAATAGGCTTTGTTATATTATTTTAAATAAAACTGTTTTTAAAATATTATAAATAATTAATTATTAAATTAATTTTATTTATTATTATTTAAGAACCGATTTTATTTTATTATTTTTAAAAAATGTTTTTAAAATATCACTTTCTTTGGTAAAGAAACTTTTTTTAGAAAAACTGATAATATAAAAAACTTAAAAAGAAAAAACAGAATTATTTATTATTTTAAAATAAAAATAATAAATTAAATATTATAATTTATTAAATAATTACTAACAATAGGAGTTTATGCGGTGAGCGATCATCAGAGCTCCTGCCGTCCACTGTAGGAAGCCTTAGAAAACCGCCGTTCAGCACTGTAGGATCATCGCAGCGACGATTCCTCCGTTGCGCCGGCAACCACCACCTTTTTTTTTAAATTAATAATTCTGAAAATCTATTTTTATAAAATAGTATAAAAACTGTTTTTTTAGTACATGAAAAATTGTAGTTAACTTAATTTAGAAAAAAAAATTGCAGTTACTTTATAAGCCTTTGGTCTAAAAAAACAGTTTTTTTTTATAATAAAAACTGTAGTTAGTGTTTTTTTTTTTAAAGTAATTAAAAACTGTTTTTTTTATTTAGTAAAAAACATTATATTCTTTTTTAAACAAAAAATAAATTTTTGTTTGCAAACACAGTTTTTATAACTAATAAATAAAGTTATTTATTAAAAATAAAATAAATTATTAATATAGATATTAATTTATTGGAATATTTAAAAAAAAATCTTAAGTAGATTGAATGGATATTCAATTATCTATCCATTAATTAGGATAATGGATGGTTTTTATTTTTAGTGGACCATTTTAATGAATTGTAAATGGACTAAATGATGCTCATCCAACCCCATGTTTATCTATCCGCTCTCTAATAAAAATTAATAAATATTAGATGTTGAATGACATCCACCTCAATACATAGAGAGTTTTACCTTTCCCATGATCCCATGAGCTAATTTTCTTCTATCATAAACTCTACGACAGTAAGGCAACATTAAAGACTTGAAAGCGTGATTGGCATCCATATCGCGATATTAGAGATTTTAAAGGTCTTTGATATGGTTTAGAATCACCTTACATATTTTTTCACCTGAAATTTCAGGATGAATGAAATTTCCAGTAATTATAAATCAATATTGGAAATTTAAATTTTGAAATTTTTGGGAGTACCACCCGGAAATTTGAAATATCCAGTATTGGTTTTTAATATCAGAAATTTCAAATTTTTGGGTGGTACTCCCGGAAATTTCAAGAATGAAATTTCCAGCAATCACAAACCTTCAAAATGCTAAAATTCGAAATTTTCCAGCAACTTCAAAGTTTCGAAATGCAAACATTTGAAACTTTCATACAATCTGAAAGTTTCGAAATGAAAAAATCTGAAACACATGAAGTATGAAGTTTCGAAACTTTAGAATTGATGAAAAGTTTCGAAACTGTTTCGATGGTTTGGCATTCAACGAAACTTTCAAAAATAAGTTTCAAAGGTTTGGAATTGAAGGAAAGTTTCGAAATGCAATTTTTTTTTAGTGTTTTTTTCCATTTTTTTTTAATATTGATATATTGCAGTGCCTAGAATGAGAGGTGCATTTGGCCAAATTATTCGCAACATTGCCCGAAGCGTGGGAGCTGATAGTGGTGATGGCGTAGAGAGAATTCCACCAACAGCTTCAAACAAACGACGAAATGAAGCAAACCGTCCAATTAGGCAGCATCGTCGTAGACATGATTTCGTGAGCCTGCACAGATGGAGGAGGTTGAGGAGCAGTATGTTGAGCCTGCACATGATGATGCGGATGATGTTGTTGATGCTGATGATTTTGAGCCTGAGCAGGATCAGCAGCTCGGATTCCCCGGAGAACCAGTGGTGACATCTATGTTGACACAATATGAACACCATGTGGCTCGGAGGATATGGGAAGGAGAGGTATATTTTTAATTAATTAATTTAGAATAAGCATTTATGATATTTAGTATATATTTTTAAATAAGAATAAATATTTATTGTTATGTTCTTTAATTAATCACAGGATCGTGGGTCGTTAAAGGTTATTACTCATGGATCGAAGTTGAATAAGTTTTCTAAAGTTCCTGTGTCAGATCCTGTATTGCATTGGATTCGAGAATTTGGACTGCTACCTCTCTCTTCAGCTTATCTCACTATGGCTGATGTTGGTCTGATATCTGCCTTTGTTGAAAGGTGGCATAGAGAGACCAGCTCATTTCACATGCCATTCGGGGAGATGACAATCACATTGGACGACATGGCAAATCTTCTTCATATCTCACCTCGTGGTAAATTTTTTGATGCACCTGTAAATATGAATACTAATAATGCTGCTAGAGCTGCCTATGAGCACTTAGGTGCAACATGGGAGGAAGCACTAGCAGAGATTAATTATAATAAATGTGCCCAATATAGACTGCAATGGTTGCGTGATTTATATAGTCGTCTCATTCAGACTAACCAGTTTGAGTATGCAGCTAGAACGTACATGTTGCATTTAGTTGGCAGCACTATTTTTGCTGATAAAACACATACACGCGTGGAGGCGGAATATGTTAGTTTGTTTATTGAGTTAGATAGTTGTCGGGATTAATCGTGGGGTATCGCTGCATTGGATTTCCTGTATGTCAATCTGGAAGATGGAGCTGTCCACGACACTCAACAGTTGGGAGGTTACATGACCCTATTACAGGTATATATATATATATATATATATATATATATATATTATTTATTAAGTTGTGTTATATATGCCTTTATTTATGGTGCAGTGCTGGATTTACGAGCACTTCCCTAGCATTTGTAAGCGGGGCGATAGAGGAGCGGTTCCTGCACATCTTCTAAGAGCATGTAGGTGGACTGCGAAACATGTTGTTGAAGGCGGATTGATGACATATCGTCGGAGACTTGATGCTTTGTCGCTCGAGGATGTACTATTACATCATATGATGATGATCGAGTTAATCATTCGTTTGTCAAGATTTCGATGTTCTCCGGATACCTTCGATTTGGTGGAGTCTCAGTCATGTATCTGCCAGAGCGATGTCTTCGACAGTTTGGTCGTATTCAGTGCATTTCGCGTGACGTTCCTCGGGTGCTGAACATTATAGATTGGGAGTGGCAGTCTACTATGAGATCATCTGTAGCTGCCTTTCAGAGCCTACATTATGTTGCCAATTTTCCTGGAAAGATCACTACAAATTACTATGCATGGTACTTAAATTTATCACATCCTCTGATCCACCATCCACCTACTGTTGTTGCACATGCTGGTCCATCATCTTCTGTACATGCTGGTAAAGACCGTAGAGCAGATGAGCTTGCACGTAGGGCCTTAGATATGGTAGCTCCATTTAGTGAGATTCAAGACATATTAAGTGAATTATGCCGCTTGTATGACAATTAGTTATTGTGTTATGTAAGATTGTGTTATATAACACGTAAATTTTTAGTTATTGTGTTTAATTTTGTTATTTATGATTTTTTATTTTGAATTAAAATGTAAATGATAAAACGACAATGATAAAAAGATAAATGATAAAACGTAAATATAAAATGTTCAAACATAAATTTTAATCTTTGGTTAATGAAATACAAGATGATTTGATAAACGATGGATCAATGTGTTCCCAATGCTTCATACATCTTGCATAAGCTATTTCCCATGTCTTTGCACATTCACTACAAAAGTCACTCCATTTTTGCGAGGTAGATGGCAAAGGACAATCAGACTTCATTTTGATCTGAACAAGAAAATATTAAACATTAATTTATCTGAAGAACAAAATACTAAACATTAACTTATTAAACAACTACCAATGATAAATTTTACTTGTACCCAATGATTTTCATTTACGAATCTAATTGCTAGTAAATTGATAAGAGAAGACTCTTTGGATGGTGTTTTGTTTAGAGGAAAGAATGTTATATTTTGATTACGAGACAACAACACCAATATGACATTATATAGTGTTGCTATCACGTAACCCAAGTTTGGTATAGTCATCCACTTATTTTTTCCTTGACCACCCAATCCTGAAATTTTCAACGAGTTCTGCACTGATTCAATACTGTCATCGAACACATTGGCATAAAGGTCCTAATGTAGATGGATCTCTTTATCCAATTGTGTTCGATGTAAAAGCCAAGATTCTTCAGTCCAACTTAACAATGTTGCAATTGCGCGAAACCCACAATTTCCATCAGACACAACATCTATTATCTCCTTAATATATTGATGTATAAAACTAGGAAAATGTATGTTATATGATTGTCTTGAAGAACATTGTGCTCATTGATTTGCAGAACGTTGAGATGTTTGCCTTGCAGAACATTGTGCTGATTGATTTCTATAACGTTGAGATGGTTGCTTTGCAGATTGTTGAGAGGCATCAACATACTCCCAATATGAAGGATCACGAGGAGTATCAAAATCTTTTTTCCTTTTACTAGCTCCCTTGGTTCTCACCTTCTCAAGTGGTGCAAGTATTGATGTTGTATGTAGAAATACAAGTTCACGCACATTTACCCTGAATATCCTTTGACCAACAATATCTTGTTTCTTCATGTACGCTTTCATTGCTTCCACCTCTTCTGAAAAGTCATATTCTAATAAAGATTATTCATCCTTCAATTCATGCTCAATGCTTAAATTTCTCCAAAAAAACATGAATGCTATCTAAAGGGATAACATTATCAGATATCTGCAACTTTGTCAACTCACAAGCACATGGTAATCCATGAGTTGTTCTGATTGACCAACCGCATTTTGTTTTGTCAGTTCCTACAATCTTCACCCTCTGCAACTGTTTGTCAATTTTTAAAAAACATTTCCTTGATACACAGTGATGTAGACTTCGAAAAAATGGTGAATTATACATGTGCTCAACATCCATGATGGTTTTCTGAAAAGAAGATTGAATGATACATATTTGGTTCTTCAACATCATATTCACAACATCTCAACTTTTACATAAATCACCAAAACTAGTTTGTAGCATGTTTTTCAATCTCCAATGAGCAGACTCAACTCTACAAATAAATTAAATAATACAAATTAGGCTTAATTGCAGTTTTGGTCCCTCTATTTTAGCTGAATCGTGAAAGTAGTTCATCCATTTTATTTCTCCTCAGTTTTGCCAAAATTCATTAAAGTGGAGAAAATAATTAAAAAATTCTATTATTAAAATAAAATAAAATACATTAAATTGAAGAAAAAAATGAGGTTAAATAGATTTGCAAAAAGAAATGACTTGTTATATTATAATAACTTTCTCCTTTTTTTTTTCTTTTCGGTCTAATAAATAAAAATTAATAATAATAAAATTTGAATTTAATGTTTTTTTTTCAATCTGTGGTATTTTATTCTTTAATTTAATGTATTTTTTTTGTTCAATTTAATTTAATTTATATTATTAATATAATTTACTCTATTATTATTGTTTTTATTATTACTATTGTTATTATTATAAAAAAAATCCGTTGTGTTTTTTCATCCCTATTTTAAAATAAAAAAATAAAAATTAAATAAATTACATATCGAATTTTTTATTTTTCCAATTAAATAAAAACTACAAGATATTTTAAAAGATTGAAATTTCCAGTAAGATAAATGTAACTTCAGGATATTTAAAAAATTTGAAATTTCCGATAAGAAAAATGTAACTACTTGAATTTTCTAATTTCCAATAACATAAATATAACTACCGAAAATTTCATGGAACAAATTTCCGGTATTTTAAATACTTTACCGAAAATTTGGTGGCAAAATTTTCGGTAATATAATTGTACAACCGGAAATTTAAAATACAAAATTTTCAGTAGTGAATATTTGTGTACCGAATTTTAATGGATTATTTTATATACCGAAAATTTGGTTGAGGGGGTGAAATTTTAAAATAATTTTTTTTACCATTCTGTCAATAAAATTTTTTAAGACAATTTTAGGTTTTTAACAATTTTAGGGTGTATAAGATTAATTGTGGGAGTACAAACTTGTCCAAATACAACTGTGTTGTGAAAGTTGGCTTTTGTACCCCTCAATTAATCCTATACTCCTCATTTAAAAAATTTATTTTTAAATGTCCAAACTACCCTTGATAAAACTGTAAAAATTTAAAAGAAATTTTTTTACCGGAAATTTCAGAATGAATGAAATTTCCGGTAGTTATAAATGAATACCGAATATTATTTATAAATTAATTAATAAAATAAATTATATTAATAATAATAATAATAATAATAATAATAATAATAATAATAATAAAGTAAAGTAAATTATATTATTAAAATACATCCTAAAATTTTGCCACAAACAAAACGTGTCCCTAATATTTTGCCACAAATATTCATCCTAAAATTAAATGGTTGACTAAATGTGCCACAAACAAAACGTGTCCCTAATATTTTGCCTATAAAATAACAACATATTTTCTTAACAACTCACTCCTATTTTTAGGAATATTTTATAAAATAACAACTTATTTTCTTAACAACTCTCTCCTATTTTTATTCCGATCTAATAAAAAAATTAATAAAATATTGTTAATATAATTAAAAAATAATAATAAAAATATTTAAAAAATATATAAAATTTTAATAATATAATTTTCGGTATTCATTTATAACTACCGGAAATTTCATTCATAATGAAATTTCCAGTAAAAAAAATTCTTTTAAATTTTTACCGTTTTATCAAGGGTAGTTTGAACATTTAAAAATAAAATTTTTAAATGAGGGGTACAGGATTAATTGAAGGGGTAAAAAAGCCAACTTTCCTGTGTTGTCCCTAAGCCGTGACCCATTGAACTGTAGTGTTGGACTACGAGGCCCAAGAGCTCACAACCATGTCTGAGTATTTTTGTTATTGTTTTTTCAATTTTCAATTGGTATAATGCAAATGCTATATGCCATATAATAGAATCAATTCAATTCATGAATTATGCATAATGAGTGAATAAAAAATGCATATAAGTTGGCCGCTGAGTACAATTTTTTACAATAATATAATATTAAATAAACATATATAAATATACACCTCAAAATCTGGAACTACAAACTTATATATGTGAGTAATAATGAATATAAATGGGCCAACTGCCAATAATTCGCCTTAAATCTCTATATCTCAGCCAGCAACTCAATCTTTCCTTTCTCCATAACTTCAATCCTTTCACTCTGTTCATTAACGTCAACAAATCTGGTCAAGATGCATTCCAACCTTGGTAGTAGGTTGCATAAAGCTTTTGATTGCTTGCACGAGATCAGGCCCAAAAAAGCAATAGGCCAAATATTTGAATGAGAAAAATCAAGTTATGATGATACAAGATTCCATATACCTATAAAATTGCACCTCAGTTCTCATCAAGGGCAAGATCAGCAGGGTCTCCTATCCAAGGCCTACCTTCCCTCCATCGGAACCTTATTCTTAGTTTGCCATTTGCATCTACCCCTACCACCTGTCCTTTGCTGGCATGTGTCTCCATCCCCCATCCCCACCGTGGCGATACCAGTCCATCTCTGATCCTTACTTTGTCACCCACTTTGAATGGCCTGACCCGTTCCATTTCCAATGCTTTACAAAGCCATAACCTCTCCACAAAACAGAATGCCACCCATAAATTATCGTCTTCCATCCGATGTACAACCCCAATGCTTGAATGACTCACTTCCCCCCAATGGTGGGTTGGAGTTGAAATTGATGCTCTAACCTTTACCCAGTCTCCAATACAGAGCTCCTTCTCTTCTACCACCTCCACTTCTGATGGGTCCAACATCCATGTTTTCGAACCCGCTGGAGTGTATATTCGAAGCTTTCCATCAGCATCAATTGCTTGTATAGTCCCAATACTAGCATGGGTGTGCCCTGACCATCCAAATCTAGGTTGTTTTACATAATGTTTAACTCTAACCTTCTGTCCCACGAATAGTTTGTCAACTCTTTCAAGATGGGAACTAGGTCCTACCCATTTTTCTTGCTCCCCACAAAAGCCAACAAAAGTGCTTCTGTCAATTTCATCTCCTTCATACCCTATTCCTTGAACGACACCAACACTACCTGGCCCAATTGATTTCCAATTATTTGTGTTTTCTTTCAATCTCACCCATTCTCCCACTTCAAATATTTTTTCTGTCTGCAGATCTGAAGGATCGCCTTTCCACAGCCCCGGCAAACCAAAGAATGAGACCCTGACTTCTCCATCTGCATGAATACTGGTTATAATACCTTGAGATTCAGGCTGAGCTCCTCTCCAACCCCACCTGGGTTCAACCAAACCAGATCGGAACCTAACATACTGCCCAACTTTAAAGCTATGAACCTTTTCAACATCTGTATAATGAGTGATCCACTTCCCTTTACGGAAACAACAAGCCAACTCCAAATAGCCAGAATCCTGTACACTATGCACAACAGCTAAACTCTCTCTCCCAACACTATTCCAGTCATAACTCGGTCTAGTTCCCAGGCTTGGTTTAGAGCGTACCCAATCCCCAACCTCAAATCCCGGAAGTCGTTCTGCATCTCCAGGAGAAACTTTCCACAAGCTCTGCCTACCAGCGACCCTCACCTACAAACAAAACATTTAAATCACTTATTGACTGTTGTAACCTCAAGATGAAATACATATTAACATTGTCAATGAAATGTTTCATACAATGCTTGAGCAAATCCGACAGTGGAAATGGTCAGTGTTTTAGTATAATAATTTTCTCAATTTCTTACAAAAAAACATAGATAGCTAGGAGTCCCAACAAAGCTAAACTATTTACAAAACTTTGATTATAGCCATATAAAGTGGCAAAATCCCCCCAGATAAATGCTATTATATAGGCTTCGTTTATAAGCTTTAATACCAATCTTGGCTATCATTGTTTAGGTCCTATTTAGTTGTAGTTATGAAAGACACTTGATATGTTATAATTAGTTTGAAAATTATTGGTTTGGTTTCATGCAAAAATTAGAATATAGCAAAGAACTAAGCTTACATTGAGAGCACCATCCATGTCAATTCTCACTATTTTTCCAACAGTAGCCGGAGTTTCATTTGACCACCCAAGTCGTGGCTGAGAAACAGATTGCATCACATGAATTTCTTGTCCCACCTCTAAAGCAGGAACTTTCTCCACATCAGTGACTGAGCAAGAAAAAGGTTTACTTCTGAAGCAAAAGGCAACACCCATATCACCATCTTCTTCCAAGCTATGAATTACCCCAATACTGTTCCTTGTAATATCTTCCCAACCATATTTTGGAGAAGATACTGAAGCTTTCACTCTGACCCAATCTCCAACCTGCTTTCAAATATATTAATTAACAATTTAAATACAACACGACACTAATAAAGCATTACACATTACACATTAAATATAAGGTATTAACAATTGAAATATATTAATTAACAATTTAAATACAACACGACACTAATAAAGCATTACACATTACACATTAAATATAAGGTATTAAACTTAAAATAGAAGCAAATGGTCAACATCAACCAAAAGAATTGTCACCTTAAAATCTTCCACCTTCTCCATATCTGATGGATCAGCTTGCCATGGTATGGGTCGATTTGGTATTTCTATTATTAAGAGACCATCATTCTCAATCTCACTTATTTTTCCAACACTATGATGTGTCTCACCACCCCAAGCATATCTAGGTTCTGCGACTGATCGCTTCACACACACCCTATCACCAATCTGTAAGACAAATACAAGTCACGTGACAAAAACAGAACTTAAATAGTTAGTCAGAATTAAAATAAGCTTATATTCTTCTTACCCTAAAAGGAGGAACATGCTCAACCTCCTCTGGTTCACAATGCCATGGATTTGGAAGATAGCTCAATTCAATTAACAGACTACTGTCAGGTCGGATACAATATACAATGCCAATGCTTCCTGGTGTCACAGATCCTAATCCATGTTTTGCAGATGTAAGGGTTGGACGAATACGAACCCAATCTCCAACCTTGAACTCCTCAACCCGCTCCATCTCTGCTGGGTCAGCTTTCCATCCTCTGGATGCTCCAGGAAACCCAACACGGAGGATTCCATCATCGTCAACACATAAAACTGTCCCAATGCTGTCACGTGACTGCCCACGCCAACCAAACCTAAAAGAGACAATAGTCATCAGAATCAAAGGCAAATGGTTGAAAGCATGGCATGCACAAGGCCCAATTAACAGAATTTAACAGTAAAGGCACAAGTTTGCCTGATATAATCATTTCCTTCTTAATTTTCAGAGTCTGCCTTAAATTCCTATTGGCTATGAATCTATGATGTATTCTAGTCACTGAAACACTAAAATAAAATGTCGCTTGTCTTTTAAAATGTAAGCATGTGTTGAGATTTTGATATGATACATGCCCATCTATAACAAACTATAAAGTACATTCCATTTTGGAAGAGTCAATCCCAAATCCAACTTCAATGCTAATGATTGTTTCACCATTTAGTCCTGTAGATGATTAAGTTGATGATGACCTTACCCAAATGATATTATGATATTCATACTTGTGGTGAATCATATTGCCAGTGATTCTCAACTTGCTATGAATCATATTGTTGAATAAGAGAAAATGAGAGACATATGGTGAAACCGTGTGTCTAAACTACACAACAGAGTCTGTTTTATATAGGCTCAAGGCAATAAATACAAAAATAAATATGGGAGATATCACCCCTATTTACATGATATGTAACAAATATAAATATATTTTCAATACTCCCCCTCAAGCTGGAGTATATAAATCATATGCATCAAGCTTGTTACATATATAACTGATTCGAGGACCTCTCAGGGACTTAGTGAATACATCTGTCAATTGATCATTGGAATTAACAAAGCTAGTGGTGATATCGCCTGATTCGATCTTCTCCCTTACAAAGTGACAATCTATCTCAATATGTTTGGTCCTCTCATGAAAAACCAGATTAGAGGCAATGTGCAATGCTGCTTGATTATCACATATTAATGTCATTTGTGTTGTCCCTTCAAATTGAAGCTCTTTGAGTAACTGTTTCAACCAAATGAGCTCACGGTCACTAATACCATAGCCTTGTATTCAGCTTCAGCGCTAGATCTTTCAACTACACTTTGTTTCTTACTTTTCCAAGATATTAAGTTTCCTCCAACAAATACACAATACCCAGAAGTAGATCGCCTATCAATGGATGAGTTTGCCCAATCGGCATCTGAATAACAAACTATCTGAGTATGTCCTCTGTTTTCATAAATTAGACCTTTTCCTGGAGCACCTTTAATGTATTTCAAGATTCGTATCACAGCATCTCAGTGTTCTTGACAAGGAGAGTTTAAGAATTGGCTTACCACACTAACTGCAAAAGAAATGTCTTGACAAGGAGAGTTTAAGAATTGGCTTACCACACTGACTGCAAAAGAAATGTCTTGACGGGTGACCGTGAGATAGTTTAATTTACCAGCCAATCTTCTGTATCTCCCTGAATCTGAAAGTGGCTCCCCATGATTAGGTAGAAGTTTGACATTTGGATCCATAGGAGTGTCAACCGGCTTAACCCTCAATAAACATGTCTCTTCAAGAATATCCATGGCATATTTTCTTTGTGAAATTACTAAGTCGTCCTTAGATTGGGCTACCTCAATACCCAAGAAGTAACGGAGCTTGCCAAGATCTTTAGTTTGAAACTGATGAGATAAATGTTGTTTCAACCGGAGTATGCCCATTTATGACAATATCATCTACATATACAATCAAGTAAATGCACCCTTAGGTTGAGTGGCGATAGAAAAGAGAATGATCAGCTTCACTTCGAATCATGCCAAATTGTTGCACTGTTGTGCTATATCTACCAAACCAAGCTCGAGGAGACTGTTTAAGACCATAGAGAGACCTCTGAAGTCAACAAACCATGGTAGAGGACTTCCCCTGAGCAACAAACCCAAGTGGTTCCTCCATATACACTTTTTCTTCAAGGTCACCATGCAAAAAATCATTTTTAATGTCAAGTTGGTGTAGAGACCAATGTCTGATGGCTGCAATAGAGAGGAGTAGTCTAACAGAGGCCATCTTAGCCACAGGGGAGAAAGTATCACTGTAATCGAGGCCAAAAATTTGAGTGTACCCTTTTGCCACCAAACGATCTTTCAAAGGATCAATCTTACCATCAAGACCAACTTTCACCGTATAAAGCCAACGACATCCTACTAAAGACTTTCCAGGCGGTAAAGGAACCAATTCCCATGTACCACTACTCTGAAGTGCACACATCTCGTCAATCATTGCTTGTCTCCACTCTGGGTGAGATAAAGCTTCACCTGGAGATTTAGGAATAGAAACAGAAGACAAACAAGTATAATGCAAAGGAGAAAGACGATGGTAACTCAAACCAATGTAATGAGGGGATGAATTACGAGTAGGACGTATACCTTTACGAATAGCAATAGGAATATCAAGGGTCGGATCCAATAAAGAATGAGGTGGCGGTGAAGGAGCGTCTGGAATGACCTCGGTATCAAGAACGAGTGTAGGGACATGTACAACCAATGGTTGACGACAACGGTATGTCTGAAGAGGTTGTATAGTTGGAGGATCAACAAGAGGAATCTCAAGTGGGACAATGGGAGGGGCCACCTGAGGTGTCTCAGGTGGGGCATACGTAATAGGCTCTAGTGGTAAAAGAGAAGGTGAAATAGATTATGGTAGGTCCAGAGGAATAGTTGCAGACAAAGAAGCAGGAAGCAACTCATAGTATGTAATAGACTCAAAAAATGTGACATCAGCCGATATGAGATATCGTCTAAGATTAGGAGAATAACAACGATATCCTTTTTGGGACCGATAATAACCAAGAAAGACACATTTTAGTGATCGAGCTGAAAGTTTATCAAGGCCTGGAGTGAGATTGTGGACAAAACATGTAGATCCGAAGACCCGAAGAGAAAGTGAGTGAAGAGGGGTACCTGGGAAGAGGATCGAGTGAGAGACTTTGTTATCAAGAGCAAACGAAGGCATGCGATTTATAAGATAGCACGCCGTTAGAACAGCATCCCCCCAAAAGCGAGATGGTACATTACCATGAAGAAGGAGAGTACAAGTGGTTTCAATAAGGTGCCGATTTTTGTGTTCGGCTACTCCATTTTGTTGAGGTGTATGAGCACAAGATGTTTGATGAAGAATGTCGTTAGAGGTCATAAAATTTTGAAATTGATGGGACAAACATTCACGGGCATTATCATTGCGCAAAGTGCGAATGGATACACCAAATTGAGTTTTAATTTCCTTATAAAATTGTTCAAAAATAGAAAATAATTCAGACCTATTTTCATAAAAAATAACCACGTACAACGGGAAAAATTATCAATAAAGGTAACAAAATATCTAGAGTCAAGAGTGGAAATAGTACGAGAGGGGCGCCAAACATCTGAGTGAACTAAAGCAAACAAGGAGGAAGCTCGTTTATTAGCTCGATCAGGTAAACGACTACAAGTGTATTTCCCTATCTGACACGACTCACAATTTAAGCTAGATAATTTGGTTCGATTGGGTACTAATTGTTGAAGTTTGGGAAGACTCGGATGACCTAACTGAGCATGTATAGTAAGAGGAGAATATGTTGTAGGGCATGCTGTTGATTGGTTTGAGCGATAATAAAGGCCATTAGACTCACATCCGACACCAATTTGTCGTCCTGATATTCGATCTTGCAAAGTAACATTGCAATTAGTAAATGTGACAAAACAATCATCAGAACGAGTCAATTGACTGATAGAAATTAAATTAAATGGACATCCAGACACATAAATGACAGATGTAACTAATAGAGTAGGGAGGATTTGGACAGTGTCAATCCCTTGAGACTATGTTTGGGAACCATTGGCTGAGACTATCCTAAGTAAATAACCAGATGTTGTGAGAGAGGAGAAAAGAGTCTTATTACCAGTAATGTGATCAGATGCACCAAAATCGAGAATCCATGGGATAGGAGAAGGTGAGATGCAAACAAGTGAATTAACACTTTGTGCAGCCGAAACAACGGAACTCGAGTTCTAACAATACTATACCCACCGAAGAAAATCATCATAAGTAGCCATAATCAATAAGAAATTACCTAAAACCAGCAGCGAAACAATGGCGGAAGAGGTTTTTTTTTTTATGAAACGTACTATGTGCGGTGAACAGTGTCGACGCGATGAACAGTGTCGTGCGATGAACAGTTGACTGATTTGCTGAAAAAATGAACGAAAAACGACAAAGAAAAGGTAAACCGGAATTGGGACACAGTCTATCGGGAAAAAAAAAATCTCACCGATGGACAGTGGGTCCTGAGGTAATCACGGTATAGGGTTGTCTCTCTTAATAGGCTCTAGATACCATGTTGAATAAGAGAAAATGAGAGACGTATGGTGAAACCGTGTGTCTGAACTACACAACGGAGTCTGTTTTATATAGGCTCAAGGCAATAAATACAAAAATAAATATAGGAGACATTATCCCTATTTACATGATATGTAATAAATATAAATATATTTTCAACACATATTAAGATCAGGAATCTAGTACTTAACCTTTTTTTGCATATATAGAGGTCAGGGGATTTTCTTTTTTCTTGCACCATACCAATCAAATGTCTTATATTCCTTCCTTTATTCTCAACTTTTTTCCTTCCTCACCTAAACCCTATAACTTTAACAGGCATTGAGATAGATACGGGTGCTCTATTGGGTTATGTTCTCTTCTCCCTCTTATTTTGTTTTCTCTGTATATCTTTTCCTTTGTTTTTAATTTTTCTTCTAATGTTTTTCTCATAAGAAAAAAATACATGATAAACCAAAAGAATTGTTATTAAGAGGAACATAAACTCCTCCACATAACAGAATCTCTGCAATCTGTATGCGTTCAATGAAGATAAAAGAAACCCCCCACCACAGACATATAACATAAAAATGCCATTACATTGCATACACAATTGAGTATTGCAGTAATGAAAAACCATACCTAGGCTCTTTTACATCTTCTTTCAGTTGTACATGTTGGCCCCTGTCCAATGGAACGACTTTTACAACTTCATTTGTCAGAACATGAACGTCCCCCGAACAAAATGAAACGATGAGATTATCTCTGTCTGGAACACTATGCACAAAGCCAACACTCTTTGCTCTAGCACCTTGCCACCCGTATGTTGGAGTTGTGACAGTTCTTTTAAACTTCACCCAATCTCCCACTTCAAATCTATATAGTAACAAGCAAACAAATTTTAATGCATATTTGTTGCATATGAATAGACAACAAATATTATATCTAGTGAAAATAATCCAGAAAATGATGTCTTCCACACACATTGTCGAAGATAAATGAACTCCTCTATTCATGAGTGCCTCCATCAGATCTTCGGATATCCATTCTCGGGGTAAAGCCTCTAAGATGTCCCGTAGTGTCTTGCCACTATAACAAAACAAACCTATCAGTCACAGTAATGATTTGGAATTTAATGTGTTTAATATGTTGATGTGGACTAACAATTAAAAGTTGAACACGGATTCTATGTTTGTTTTGAGATTAATTATTCAGATGATTAAGAAAACTTCAAAATAATTGAAATTTGACGAAAATAGTGTCTTCAGCTGCGAGCTTGTGACTTTACCTGTGGTTTCTGACTTCAATATCAGCATCGGGATTCATTAGCATAACAATAAGCCAGTCCAAATTTTCACGTATCATTTTTGCTGTCTCTGCTGCTATATGGAAAGCATTATCACCATCATCATCCTGCACAAAAATTACATTTGAACCATAGCTGATAAGGATGAAAAGATGAAGCTTCCTTCCAAGGGATAGCAAATATGTTAATTTCCAATATATTCCAACTAAGTGAACAAAATTCAGTCTAGAAATAAGTTGATAACAATTATCTTGGATCATGCACAAATGTCAGTGCAAGAAGTTTTTTTTAAGTTAAAAATTTATTAAAAATAAACGGTGCAAGAAGTTCAAATACAGATAATATAAAGAGCACAACAAATCAAACAAATGTATAAATTTCAATATCATGGCATCAAGCACATAACCCCAAATATATCAATAGATACAATTCATTCTAGAATTCAATTATATAAACTTAAAAAATTTATTTCAACATTCATTCCAAGGGATAGCGAATATGTTAACTTCCAATATATTCCACAAAACTTCTTGGATCATGCACAAATGTCAGTGAACAAAATTCAGTCTAGAAATAAGTTGATAACAATTATCTTGGATCATGCACAAATGTCAGTGCAAGAAGTTTTTTTTTGTTTAAGTTAAAAATTTATTAAAAATAAACAGTGCAAGAAGTTCAAATACAGATAATATAAAGAGCACAACAAATCAAACAACTGTATAAATTTCAATATCATGGCATCAAGCACATAACCCCAAATATATCAAAAGATACAATTCATTCTAGAATTCAATTATATAAACTTAAAAAATTTATTTCAACATTCATTCTATGTCTTCTCCAGCATACTTGTTGAACTTTAATATGACCCATGTTCCTTAGATTTGGTATCCAACTTCCAAACACCTTTTTGAAGGTTTAATTTTTTTTTTTAACCCAACCTTCAACAGAAATTTATCCAAGATTAAAATTAAATTACTCGAGTGGCTACATCAGATACTGAACTCAGAAATCAACAAGTCATATAATGAAGATCTATTAAATTAAATAGAAACAACAATGTAAGATAAATCAGCAGAATAAAAAAAATCATGAGCAAAGGCTAACAAACAATCTTTATTAGAGTTACCAAATCGAAATTTTAACATCATTAATTACTAGAATTCAGAATTCAGGCTAGGCCTAACACAACTCAAAAGCTAGCTCAGGGGGTGAGAACTGACTAAGCCTAATAAGAACTACTTTTACACCATATCTCTTGTTGATATGGAATCATAACACACTTCCTCAAGCCCGTAACATGACATCTAGAGTTTGGATAAATATGGGTGGTTTAATAACAAATCTAAGATAGAGGCTGATACCATGTTAGAATTTCAACCCAACCTAACCCAACTTCAAA
>NC_021164.2:6767073-6795420 GCF_000331145.2 Cicer arietinum | reverse complement strand
GAATGCCCAAGCCCTATAGGCTATAAGAACTTATTTGGCCAATTTATTATTGATGTAGTTATATGTGATCAAATGGGGTGCATGAGAAAACCTGCAAATTATAATCTGCCCCAGCCGCTAGAAGCAGTCCAACACATGCCTTTGCACCCCTAGCTAAGGCCAAGTGAAGAGGTATACTATTGTGCACATTGCGAATATTCACATCAACACCAGCAGCAAGAATAACCTACTCAAAGCAACCAAAACATATTAGCACCATCATAATATTTATTGATACATAATCATTTTAATCAAGAAGCTTATTCAGCTACCTGAACCAAGTCCACATCATCTGTCATAGCAGCGGTATGCAAAGCTGTCCTCCCATTCTGTGAATCTTCGCAATATCCGCACCAAGTCTCTCCCCTCTATACATAGCATGAGCAAACAAGATCAGATAATTCAACTATTGTATGACGGGAATAAATAACAAATATTATTAACGGGGAATCTACTGTACAGTATTAAGTCATCAACCCCAAGGGCATACATCAGTTATGAACAAAAATGAGCTTAGCAATTAAACAATCTAACATAGTGATGATACTCTGCTCCCACTCAAATGCAGATGAACTGCATCATGATGTTACAATAACAAATTAATTCTAGGTACAGTACTTAAGCATTTAAATTTCAAATCATAAAGAATCTAAACTTCTACTGTATATATTATATAACACGAGAACGAATTGATATGATGTGCAAAAAAAAAAAAAAAGCATCTAATTTGTACAGAGAGTTTGATCAAGTACACTACAAGCCAGACGACGCTAATATCCATTAATAATATAAGACCCTTATTCCTAATTAATTAAGGAAAAAACTTAGGAAACATAAAGAAATTAGGAATGAACTTCATATAGTGCTTGCTTGATTAAAGGATTAACTGATACTGCAATATAAGAAAAAAGCATTCAAACATTCTAAGATACACTATACACATTATCTACTCTTCAATAAAAATGAGTGTATGCAGGTAGATATGTTTATCAACTTATGATAGACAGATGTAATGACTCCAACATTCCAACCATATATGGCTCTTGAAAATTATCTGATCTTGGGAAATTCATGAAGCTCACCAGAAAAGTCTTGGCTAGAAATAAAAAATAAGCTCTATGATTTCTGGGTAGAAAGCATGGGTTCGAAGAGACTTCTTTGTATGTTGCTTGGACTATGGAGTCAAATATGTGGAAAAGGTCAGGTTAACTTTATGCTTTCACAATATCAAATAGAATTTTTTTTCCATGTTTAATAAAATAAAGTGGTAGACCTAAGAAATAATCCTTTAAATCTGGTGAGGAAGTCAAGAAACATTACAATATACAGAGGTCTGAGAAAACACAAGCAACCAGAGAGAACTGTGCTTATTCCTCTCTAGGTGGTAAAATCAACCTTATATAAGCTTGTCTGCCAACCACTCACCGTTCCACTTAACCATATCTTGTTTTAGATCTCTAGAAGGTGTGGCTCGATGAATAGAGAAGATCATGAGGGACTTCATTTGGTATGTAGTGAGAGATTACGTAAGATATTATTTTGTCAGATGAGAAGTCTATTGCACACCTAAGATTGAGGGACTGGGCCTTGGGAATTTGATTTCCAGATATGTTGCTGTGGCCTCTGGCAGTTAAATGGTTACAATACCGTCCTTTAAAGACTGCTTCATTGCACCCAAAAATTTAACCAAAATAGGTAGAGCATAAACATAACAAGTGAATGCTACTCAATACTCGTGCTTTTTCTTGGAAATTTATACCCCAAGAACACACTTTCAAAATTCAGACAACAGAAGCCGTTCTGACATCAGGTTCTGGGGATGTTTAGTGGAAATTTTTATTTTCTAGAGGCCTTCTGTAACCTTTCCAATCTTCCCACTAAGCATAATCTTCCTATGAAAAGCTTCCTTTCTTCTCAGTTCTCACCATTGTCTTGACTCTAACTTCAATAGAAACTTGAATGATAGAGAAGCTAAGCTAGTTAAAGTCCCTTCCAGCATTACTTGATTCTATTCAGTTTTCTTCCACTTAAGAAGATAGTAGAGCCGGGAGTTCGGGTTCTTTGAGAATATTCCATTGTAACTTCTTCCATTTTCTTACTCATTCTCCTAATCATCAGAGATCCACAGTTATATAATCTGATTTTGAAGTTCAAAATTCTCTCTAAAGTAGAGTCTTGTTCTGGCAAGTGATGATTAATTAGAATAATATAAATTATTTTGTGTAAGTAATAGGTCCCAATTAGCTATGAAATCTGATGTATCTAATGCACAGTTCTTGTTCATATTCGATCAGATACTTACACTTCAAGGTATCCATTTTCACATGGAACCATTTGCACTTCAAGGCTTTGTGATAGGAATAATGAAGATGAAAAGGAATAAACCTATACTGGTTTATCATAGGAAAAACAATAGGAAATAATGATGTTTCTGTTTTATAGTTAGGTGGTTAGTAGATCCTGTTTTATAGTTAGGTGGTTAGTAGATCCTGTTTTATAGTTAGGTGGTTAGTTGTTAGTTGTTAGGTAGTGCTTTTGGATCCTATCCCTTGTATAATCAGCCTATAAATAAAGGTTCCCACCTCTTTCAAAGGATCTTTGGCAAAATTAGAAATTGAGTGGTTTATACCATTGTAAGAGTGTATCCGCTCTTGTGTATCATTTTCTTTCAATCAATAAAAATCTGAGACGAATAATGCCCTTTCGCTATTGAGTAGTTCTATCAAGGAACCTAACACTTTGTCATTCATTTAAGAATAAATTTTGAGACATTATAAGTAGTTTTTGCAGTTGTCTAGTGCATTTGTTGGTGCAGAATGCTTGCATCTCTGAGGCGTATCTAACAACATCTCACTCACTTATTATGGGATATAGGATCATCTTCATTGCATCCTTTGGTGCATGGCCAATGGCTAGTTTAACGTTGCCATTGGAAATGACAGCGTTGGTCCATTCTTGATTTTCCCCCTATTTCCTTATTGAAGCCTATTCTCAGCTTTTCTTGCCCTCGAGGATTCCTTAACCTCCAAAAGTTGTGTTTCTCTCCTTTGTATCTGAACCGCAGTCAATCTTCAAAAATTACTAGACAAATTTTGGATATCTTCTTCTTGAAACATCATCTTAGGGATTAAGATACAACTAACTAACACTACAACTTAAAATGGATGTAGTATAATAATTAAGCAACCAAATAATGTAGTAAATAAAAAAATAGCTCAATCAAAAAATGCCTATTGTCAAAATCATAATCAAGCAATGATGTTTTGGATACCAATTTCATGGTCTTTCTTAGAAGCAGCTGCCATGCACAAGGCAGTGCCAATAGGGCTTGGTATGTCAATTGCTTCAGCAATCTCATCAGCATTTGCAACTTCCACCCATCTCTTCACAACAGACACATTCCATGTTGCCACACACAAGTGCAGCGGTCTGCAAATCCAGAGAAAAAATGTATGATCATTTGCAATATGCAATAATTAACGATAACAATCAAACCTTATCACACTGTATGGTTTCAATTATGAACAAAATGACACATTAAAGGAATTTCTTTTATACTAATGTAACCACAAAACAATACCATCCTATATTTATAATATAAAATTCCAAAGTAAACCAATGTAATATTCGGATTCTGAGTATGGTTTAAATATCAGATTAAGTTTGAATACGTCCTTTGAAAGAACACTAGTAACAGATCCACAAATATACTACTTAATTTTTTATTTTTTTTAATATAAATTATTTCTTGGTAGAAATCACAATCATTTTCCTAATATTAAGGAACAGAATCCCTTACTCAAAATGATAAAAACATCTTATGTCATGGCCTTTGCTACTCATATAAGGACCTAGAATAGATTATTACACTTGATTCAAACAGGAATAACAGGCTTTCCCTCCAGCAAACAATATGATAGCGTAGAAATATTGAATTGTACGGTAATCATGGAAAGCGGCGCGGAGCGCTGAACCCCAAAACCACTATAGCGGAATAGGTGCTATTGCGAAGACTAAAAATCAGAATACAAATTAAACTTAAATTCCAACAGCATACATAAGTACTAAAAAATAGAAAGAAAGAAAGAAAAAATTAAAGAACAAGAAGAAGAAGAAGAAGAGTATTGATATTAAAATTAAAATATTAGGTCACTTAAACCCTGTAAAATGACCAATCTACCCTTAATAACTAAATAAAAATTTAAAAAACAAGGAGGTTTTAACTGAATCCAAATTAGTGTGCGCAATTCCATGCAACTGACGCGAAGACGGCAAGTTTTTTCCGCGATTGGCGGCTGCCACCCTTGCACCTGTTGAACACGCGTTGCCGGCCAAAAACGTTGCAGTGGGCACCACCGCCACACCGCTATTCCAAGATCGAAAACTAAATAGAATATCAATAATAAAAGCTTAATAATTACTATCAAAAAGAAAAAACCAGTAACAATGTGCAAAGAAGAAAGTATATTAATGGATACAGTGAGATCTTCACATGAAGTAATGAAGTACAAGTATTCATAAATTCTATTTTATAAGAGACCTGTACTAGAAAATATCAATGCCAAGTTAACAAAATCTTTATTTGCTGCATATTATATTAGCTCCTTTTTGCTTACAAAAGAAACCTATATTATCTTTAGAATAAATCCCTCAGAAAGAAAAGGAGAATGATATGAGAATCAATGTGTTAAGTATGTTACAAAAGACCTACAAGGATCCATCTAAAGGAAATTTTGTTCCTTTATTTTGAGAATATTTAATTAATATCCTTTTTCAAATTAGGATTTGTACCGAAAGTTATGGGTTTTAGATAAAATTGCCGAATATTTAAATATTATATAATCTGTTATTGAATATTCCAATAGTTGATTAAGTTTTTATACCTCAACACTGATTGACACACTTTGACATACTTGGCATACAAATTCAAAGATATAGAAAACTGAATCTAAGTTGTTACTCACGTCAGATTTTTTGAATTCAAGATGGCCATTGATCGACAGCCTCCATTTTCCACTATCACAAGAGCACAGTCTGTAAACTTCTTGGCAACTGCCCTATGCAGTACAGATTCACCTTCATCATCCACTGCATTGGGATCGGCTCCGGCTAAAAGTAACTCCTGGTATTTGTCCACATATATTTTAGGTGAATATGGCTTTAATAAAGAAAAGGAAGCGTCAAAGTAAAATTTAAGGAAAACGCACTCGCATGCAATCTGGCTGGCCATGATAGGCACAAACGTGAGCTACTGATGGGCCAAAGCCATCTCTCAATCGTGACCTCACACTAGCATTTCTTTTTATGAGGCTGCGCACACATTCATGGGACCCAGCTGCTAAGGCAAAAACAAGAGGAGGATCCCCCTCTTTGTCCAAGACATCAACATTTGCCTCTTCATACTCCAGAATTGTCTCGACAAGTTCTGCACTGCCACGTCTACAAGCCAAGTGGAGAGCTGTTTGTCCATCAGCATTTTGAGCTTCCAACAGAGAAGATATGTAGTTGCTTCCATTTTCTGATGCAGCCTTTGCCAGAAAGTCCCTGTACAATAAATACAAATAAAATGAATGAAATGAAAAAAACAAAAACACAATTATAGTAAAACTAGCTAAATCAATAAAAGTTGAGACACCAACCTAACACCAGTAACATCCCCTTCAGACACAAGTCGATGAAGACGATTTGGGTCCTGAGGAACTTCTAATTCAGGTACTGGGGAAGGCTCCGTCACATTTGATACAGATCCCTTAACAAAGTCACTGCATAGAAGACCCAAATTATATTTTTACAGTAAAAACAAATGTTGAAAATGCAAATAGATTTTCAATTTACATATCCAATGGAAATAACTTATTATTGAATTATGCACTTAAGAAATAAGCTCTCATAGATAAGCACGTATTGAATGAATACTTAATTAAGAATTTTATCCAAATGTCCCCTGAAGAAAATTGTGCATTGGGCTCACATTTCCATACTAAATCAAAGACACCTTAACTGCTCAATCAGATGCTATAAAAACTACCTTGAATATGCAGTCATGGATATAATAACTTAACAAACTTACTTATCAGGGCTTGCAGGCGGGCTGCGAGGTATTTCTTGCAAATGACGGAGAAATATTGCCAGCATTGCATTAAAAGTAGGTCTTTTAGATGGCTTGAATTGTAAGCACTCTCCAATCATCTTCCACAATTCCCTTGGAATTCCACCACCAACCACACTAGCATATTGTGGAGGCTGTTTCTTCGCCTTGACAACTGCTCGATAGATTTCCTCTGCACTTAAACCAGCCCAACTGCACAAGAATAAAATTTTCAATAAGGAATTTGAAAAAGAAGATGGAAGAAAATAAGGAAAAAAGCTTGAGTAAATAATAAGTTGCTCCACGTACGGAATGGCACCCGTGCACATCTCCACCAATGTACAACCAAAACTCCAGGCATCTGATTCGGGAGATATACCTATTCCATCATCCCAGAACAAATTTAATGACTTCTTCACAGGTTCCCAAGCCTCTGGGGCCGTATAGTGTGGACTGAGCATTATACATTCCATACAGGAATGGATCTTTGAGGAGTCACACTCAGGCCGAGCCTTCCAGCATGAGGGCTTCTTCAAAATTGTAGCAAGTCCGTAATCAGAAACCACAGCATGACCATTTGCATCCAGAAGTAGATTGGAAGGCTTTAAATTCATGCAAACAACGCCAGCAGCGTGAAGCTCAACAACCCCTCGTGCAACGTCTGCCCCATATCTACATTTGGCAAATTTCAATGTTACTATTCATGGCTGTAAAGGGCCATTGAAATGCCATACAGAATAACTAAAACCCCGCCAAAATAATTATTAAGCTGCCTATATTATATGCACAAGAAAACAAGCAATTAAATCAAAGGATAAAATTATTCAGACAAAATCTTCTTTAAATAATCCATACAAAGTATTCAACTACTCCCTCTGATTCCAATTATAAGAAGAAAATAAAAAATAAACATCAAAACCAATGCACTCATTTCTTATTGTAACTTTTAGAATGTTTTTCCAAATGTTCCCTCAAGGAAAACTGAGACATGAGATACAGCCACTAATATTAAAAAGACAAACAATTTAAATGAGGGTAAAAAAGTCATTTATGCAATAAATACATCTTACAAATTGTAACTTTTTTATATAAATAGGACCAAAAATTCTCTTATAATTTGGAGCAGAAGGAGTATTTCACTGTTTTACGATGTTCTTATACCTAAAGGACCTAAAAGTAAAGGGCTGGAGTAAAATGTATAAATTTAAGACATGAATAAACCATTCTGATTTAGTGAAGCCTAGATGATCACCCAGATAGAGTTAAACGTAAAAATTTAGACATGAATAAACCATTCTGATTTAGTTAAAGCCTAGATGATCACCCAGATAGAGTTTCCCTTCCCAGCATCGATTAGTCATCGGCTAGAAGAGACAGTAACATTTCATTTGCTCCAAAATCTAACAAGATTGTAGTGTTTCCTACTTATACCAGTGAAATTGCTACAATAATTGTGTCGTGGTTTCAAATTACAGGTCACATAAGTTGATAAAATGTGGTCTCAGTTCATGTAATCTTACCTAGGTTTTGACAACCACATAATCAGTTCATAACAATTCACAGGAGCAGGATTAAATGATTAATTGATAACATTAAAAAAAAATAAGGTGTTGCAAGTTGCAACTATATTTTTAAATTGTAGTATGCAACCGCAATGATGGCACAATATTAAGGTTTTATATTGTGCCATCATTGCAATATAACGGCAACCGCTAAATTGCAGTCTGATTAATTAATACCATTTTCTGTTGCTGCAGTATTAAAGTTTGCAAGGTAACGACAACCGCTAGTTAAAATCATCATCATAACGTCAACATGCAACACAGTAGAAAGTAGTTATAAAGTAGAAACTAAATTTAAAACCATGGTTATTTGATTACTAATCAAACAAATCAAGAGAAACTAAACTAATCCGAAACAATAATCACTCACTAAGCTACTAAGTGACTACTAACTACTTAGTCAAATCAATTTCCTCCAATGAGATTATTCAAAACATCAACATTAACAGAAAATGCTAACAAGATTACAGTGTTTCCTACTCATACCAGTGAAATTGCTACAATAATCATCATGGTTTCAAATTACAAGTCACATAAGTTGATAAAACGTGGTCTCAGTTCACGTAAACTTACCTAGGTTTTGACAACGACTTAATCAGTTCATCACACTTTACAATCACAATAGCAGGATTAATTATTACCATAAAAATAGGTGTTGCAAGTTGCGACCGTAGATCTAATTTGCAGTCCGCAACCGCAATTATGGCACAATAGAAAGGTTTACGAGGTTTCTGCGGCGGCATCGACCGCATTTTTTCTGCAGTATTTAAAGTTTGCAACGTAACGACAATTTATTTAAAACGGTTATTTAAAACGGTCATCGCAACGTCAACATGCAACACAATAGAAAGTAGTTAGGAAGTGGAAAATACAAACTAAATTCAAAACCATGATTTGATTACTCATCAGACAACTCAACAAATCCAAAACCATAATCACTCACTAAGCTACTTAGTGATTACTAACTACCTAGTCAAATCAATATCTTCCAATGAGATTAATCAAAACAACAACATGAACAGAAAATGCTAAATCTGAATATAAAAAGTAAACAAAAAGAAATCAAAAAATTTCAAAAACCTTAGAACTTGCTCCAAAGTGAGTCTTCCTTCATTTCTCTGCATCTCAGATTGAACCGATCCATAACACCTATCCATCACAAGACACAAACTCTCATCAACCTTCATCGCTCCATGAAAAGTACAAACATTCCTACACCACATCGAAGCCCTACGCAAATCCTCCAATTTCCCTAACATCCAATCCAAATCCATTCCTTCAATCATAACCGCTTTCTTCACCGCCACATGATGCCGACACCGTCCACCTCCGATCACCGCTGTCCACATCTCCACACCAGCTCTCCTCCCTTCCCCAATCCTTCTCACAAGTTTCAAATCCTGATGCGCACCGACTTCAATCACCGGAGCACAACCACCGGAACTCGACGTCTGCGAGCCGCGGCTGTTCCGGCGTCGTTTCTCATCGTCGCCGTCGTCAACTTCGCCGTCATCTCCATCTTCCTCCTCGTCGGTTAAGTCACAGTCTCCGGCGGCGGAAACATCAGCGGCGGAGTGGATTAACGAAAGAACGGCGTAGTTTTTGCGTAACGCTTGAACAGAGTTGCCGACGGTTGACACGTGGCGACACCGCGGACACGTGAGAGAAGCATCTGAAGAAGCTGCGAACATTCTAGAAAGACAGTCTCTGCAGAATCCATGGCCACATTGAAGAAGAAGCGGAACTCGTTCTTCTTCGTTGTACCGCGTTTGGCAAACCGAACAACAAGGGATTTTCATTTTCATTTTTTTTTCTTCTCTCTCTCTTAATTTTTCCTTCTATTTATTATCTCTCTCTATTGTGTTCTTCTTTCTTCGACGCACGTTCAACTAGCTTTTAAGTTTAACCCTTGCTAGGAAGAAAAGCACGTTTGATCCGAAATTGAGCTGAGAGTATCATTTGTATAAGAAAATGGAAGTAGTTAAGGGTGTGAATAGCAGATCCATGAGTTAAGTAAAGTTGGGAAGGATATTGAACTATGAAAGGTGAATAAGAAGAGTGATCAATTAAGCTAATGGTGAACGAAATCTAGAGAGAGAAAGAAATTTAGAAAGATAAAGACGAAAGAAGGGTGTGATTTGTGAAAGGGGTTTTCGGAGTATGCTTTTTCAGTTTTATTTTATTTCTCATTTTGTGACAAATGGGTTTGGCCTAGGTGGGTAGGAAATTAGGAATGATGAATCGGAACTATTTGGTGGCTTGGACTTTGAAGTCCTGCTCGATAGAATAGTGAAAATAATTGGGAGGAATTTTTTCTACCCCAAGTCACTTATGAAAAAACTTAGTTTTATGTAGTTTGAATATGTCTTTTTTTTTTTAGACAAAAGAATATATATAAAATAATTTTAATATTGATATTCATCGAGTATTTTGCATTTTGTTAAATCACAAAGATATTTTAAATTTTATCGTATGATATGACAATACAATATTTTTTATTATATGATAATAGAAAATTATTTTACATTATCTATACATATTTATTATACTTTTAGACAAAACAAAATTATGTTTTTGTTTGAATGTGTATTTTTTAAATGATCAATGATATTTAGTATAAGTGTTAGTTTCACAAATTACACCTACGCTTTTGATGAAAAACATGGAAAGTTGAGTGCGGAATTAGCTATTGAGAGTATCGTTGGTAAGTTGAGTGCGGCATTAGCCATTGAGAGTATTGTTGGTAACAATTAGCATTTTCCTTCAAAAATCATGTATAATTTAAAAAAAAATGTAGAATGAGTTGTTTTAATTTTTTAAAGAAAAGATAAAGTCATTCCAATTAATTTGATAGTTATTTTTCTAGGTTTCTAATTCTATGTTTTTTTGTCTATAGATGAAATGATATAATTATCATAAAAAACTCGCACACAACTGCGAATTGACGAGTTCGAATTCAAAAAATAATGTCCAACCCAATAATTTTTGTATTTGTTAGTTGAACTATGACTTTAAGACTTCTAATTTTATAGTTTTATTCTACTACAAAAATGCTTATTTAAACTCCCTAATTTTTCTTATTCTCTTTTTGCTAATAATACTTATGTTTTTTTCAGTTACACTCAAATAGGTTACTTACGAGTCGTTAGTTCACGTTCACGTATGTAATAAATTAAGTTTAAGTAAGTTAAGTGAACTGAATTCATGACATCTATTTGACTGTAATTAAATGTTTCTTTTTTTGTTTTTTTACAAAAGAGGGAGATTTTTCTTATATTTTAACTAATGTTTTGTGTGGGGTTTGTTGTGTTATAAGCAATATACGAAGGGGTAACAGATTGATGGAGCTTTGTGCTTGCCAAAAATAGGGTTGCTCCTATATCTATATGGAACGTATCAACTTCTTTTGTTTTCTGTTACATGGTGAGAAAGTACTTCCTAATTCCACTCATTTTTGAAAAATTATGTTACCCAAAAATTATGCTACTTTATTCTAAAGAAAATGAAGAAAATAAGGAAAGTGTTCGATTGTGGTCGGCGATGGTATAATTGTACCAAGGGATGTGGCTTTTTTTATGCATAATTGATAGTAAATGATAATAGGAAATTTTCTTCATAGAAATAGAAAAAAGATAATAGGATATATGAGCTTTACGATTGAAATATGTATAATAAAGTTTTTCCAAAAAAAAAAATTATTTACTAGATATATTTAATAGAATTTTTTATAGTGTGTATAGAAATATTTAAATAGTGACATGTAACATTAGATGGATGTATAAAATTATTTTGTATTATAACTATATACAAATTAAATTGATAGTTTGACCAATTATTTTTTTATAATTATACAATGTTTTTAGTATTTATTTTATACCACTCAGACTCTATTTGTTTCTTTTTTTTTTTTGCGCATTGAACCTACTATTCCAGTATAAGAGTAGAAATTTAAAAAAATGTGCAAAAAAAAGGAGTTATAAGATGGTTTAATATTTTAATTGAAAAATTGATTTAGTTAGAAATTTGATTGAATATTTGCATTAAATTTTTTACGACTATTCAAGTTCGTGAATAACTCACTTCAACTTATTAGATTAAATCATTTGAATTACAATCGCGCAGATATTTTATAAATTATTTTTATATTTTATTATATTTTAATTTTATATTTAAAATTATATTTTATAAAGGTAATTGAATAAATTATTATTATTATTATTATTATTATTATTATTATTATTATTATATCTTGTTGATTTCTAATCCAATTCATATTAACAATATAAATTTTAACTATAGAGATATGATAAGAGAGAGTTCTAAATTAACTTGTTCTATCATGTTAGTTTTCTAATTTATTTATTTTTTTCTTTTTAATTAAATAATATTTTTTTTACATATATTTAGTTTTTTATTTTATTTGTGTAGCATTTAATTTCTCGTATTAGTTGAATATTTGTTTGAGTTAAATTGACATATTAATTTTGATCAAATGCAAATTTAAATTAAATAAATGACTTAGTGTCGTCAATATCACAACTTTTGAGGCATGTGTATTTTGAAAACTTCGAATATATCATATTTGTAGGTTTTTTTTTATTATTGTAGATATTTTACCGTTTTATAATTTAATTTAGATGTTGTGTGTTAATTTATTTAGATATTCATCATTTTCGACTTTAATAATTTTGAATGATAATGTTATCGATCGATATAATGTCTATCGATATTTAAATCAATGAATATGTTTCTTTAGTATAAAAAACTAAACATTAATATCTACTAAAAACAACTAAACATTAATATAATATTTAAAATAACTTTAATTATTGACGTTGTTTTCAATTTTCCAAACGCACAAGTTTCATCTAAAAAAGAATTATTATAAATCGTAATACTATTAAACGAAATAACAATGCTAAGTAAAAAAAATGTAGCACTATATCTCATGCTAGAAGTCTACTTGGTATCTAGATAAAGTTAAAAGTTGTAGATTTTTTTAATTTAAAATGGCATAAGTTGCACCTTCTTTTGAATAAATATAGCTTAAAATTTGAAATTTTATCGAAGGGTTTCTCAATATATCATGTTTTTTAATTTAAAAGTTCTCATATATTATGGTGTCTGCATTTGTATATTGTCTGTCTGCTCGGAGTCATTTTTGTCATTCAAGTGACATAATTATGTTTTAATGTCTTCACTATGAAATCTAGCTTTCAAATAATACTCATTTTGGTTTGAAATGATATTTATAACTAAGATATGACATAATCTTTAATTAATGCTGAAAATCATATTTTGTCATATTTTTTTTATTTCAAAGTTAATTTTGATTTAGAAAACATTTAATTTAGCTATTTAAGGATATTTCAAGATTTTTTATTTATATATTCCATTTTCTTTAAATATATTAAGTTGCTACACTTTAAAAAAATAATATTAAACTGTCCTATTTTTTATTATTAGTCGTTCATCACATGTCTGACCAACCACTTCCTAAAAATTTTTTTTTATTCAATTCAACAGAAGACTGAGATGCCACCATTTAATAGGTATACAAATTTTTTTTCTCATTTTTTTTGTAATTACAAAGTTATTTATTAAATAAAATAAAAATAATTACAATATTTTAAAAAATAAAATATTATTAATAAACTAAAATATTATTAATAAACTAAAATATTATTAATAAACTAAAATATTATTAATAAACTAAAATAAAAATAATAATAATAAAATAAAGTATATTACTAAAAAAATTAATTAAATTGAACAAATAAAATATATTAAATTAAAGAAAAAATATCACACATTGAATAAAAAAAATACATCAAATTCAAATTTTATTATTATTATTATTATTATTATTATTATTATTATTAATTTTTATTTATTAGATCCAGAAGAAAAAAAAAGTTCTTATAATATAACACGTTAATTATCTAGGCATATCTATTTAACCGTTTATTTTTTTTTTCTTTCCAATATAATGTATTTTACTTTATTTTACTAATAGTATTTTGATTTTTTAAATATTTTAATTGTTTTTAATTTATATAAAAAATAAAAATACTATCAATAAAATACATTAAGTTGAAGAAAAAAATATATCAAATATTGACTAATTGTGCCAAAAATAAATAATTTGTTCCTAATATTTTGCCAATAAAATAGTGTGACAATTTACCATATTCTAGTATCTACGTCCAATGGATTATTTTTTTTTTATATATATATACTAAATGACAACACTATTTTATTGGCAAAAATATTGCAATTTACCATATTCTAGTATCTACATTCAATGGATTTTTTTTTTATATATATATACTAAATGGCCAAACTATTTTATCGAAAAAATATTAGGGACACATTATTTGTTTTTTGCACGTTTAGTTAACCGTTTGATGTATTTTTTTCCTCAACTTAATGTACTTTATTTTATTTTATTAATAGTATTTTTATTTTTTAAATAAATTAAAAATAATTAAAAATTTAAAAAATCAAAATACTATTAATAAAATAAAATACATTAAATTGGAAGAAAAAAAAAACTGAGTAAATAAATATGGCAAAACAAATGACGTGTTATATTATAACAGTTTCTTCCTTTTTTTTTTCTAGATCTAATAAATAAAAATTAATAAAAATAATAATAAAGTTTGAATTTGATATATTTTTTTATTCAATTTGTAGTATTTTTTCTTTAATTTAATGTATTTTATTTGTTCAATTTAATTAATTTTCTTTTTATTATTATTATTAATATATTTAATTTTATTATTCTTATTTTAGTTTATTGATAATATTTTGTTTTTTAAAATATTATAATTATTTTTGTTTTATTATATAAATAATTTTGTAATTGTAAAAAATGTGAAGAAAAAAAATTTATATACCTAATACATGGTCGCAGAGGATGCGACCGAATTGAAAAAAAACAAAAACCTTGAGGAAGTCGCTGGCCGAGCATGTGATGATTTACTAAAAAGTAGGATAATTTGGTATTATTTTTTCAAAATGTGGCAATTTAGTATATTTAAAAAAAAAAGATATATAAATAAAAAATCCTCCATTTCATGGATAGGATAAGAGACAAAATTAAAATGAGTTATTATATCGTGTCTAAATTAAGTATTTGATAAACTAACATGATATGATAAGTTAATTCTGAATTTTATTCTATTATGTCTCTTTAGTTAAACTTTATATCTTGAATATAAACTGAGTTAGAAAGTAACGAAACATAATAAAAACAATAATTTATCAATTACTCTTTTAAAATATAAAATTAAAATATAATAAAATACAAATATAAAAACAATTTATAAAATATAATTTAAAATATAAATCTAATCAAATATAAAAAAATAATTAATAAAATTTGATATTAAACTTAAAAATTAAATATTAATAATTAATTTAAAAAATGTTTAAGATTTTATAACAAGGGTATTTTTGTCTTTTTATATAATTTAACAAGTTAGTATTCAAAATTACAAAAATTAATTAAAATTTTAAAATAAAAATAATTTTTTTACAAGATTTTTTTGTTATTTATATATAATATATATCATATCTTTATTTATATTCTTACAAATAAAATAGAATTATTTGATTAGTCATGATTTGTTTTAAAATTAAATTATGTATTTAGTAGTGTCAATGGATAGCTTTAAATATAAAATTATTTCATTACTTATTTATTTTTTTAGTATTTTTAATTTATAATATTTAAAATTAAATATTTTAATTAAGAAAAAACTAATATGTTATATCATGTCACAATGAGATGTGTACGAAATACATGATAAAATAAAATTGTGTTTTCATGTTTGTATTAAACACATAATATAATAATGTTTATCATGTCACTATCATCTATTATCTTTACTCAATTTTATATCTTATCATGTCTCTACTATATCATGCGTATCAAATAGACCATAATTCTTCAATTAAATGATGAAAATAATTTAGGTCGTACAATAAGTGTTTATGGTCTAGTTTGTTTATGAAGAATGAGTATTCTTAAAATGCTAGAGTACTTGTATCTAGTATTTACTCTGGGTGAGTTCACTCCCCGGTTGGAACCCACAAAATTTACTATTTTATTATTATTATTATTATTATTATTATTATTATTATTATTATTATTATTATTATTACTAGCGTATAATCGCGGTGTGTTGAGATAAATTACGATTTTGATAAATATATTGTTATATTAAGTTATATATATATATCAATTCTCATACATATTATTGACATTGACATTAGAGTTATACTTTGAATTTTATCCTCAATTCAATCTCATACACAAAAAAATAAATAATTTATAATAAAAAAATATATAACCGTAAAATAAATTTTATCTAATCGTAAAATAATCTAAATACAGGTCACTTCAAATACATTTCATAAAGTGAATAAATAACTAAATAATGAATTTTTATTTTTGTTACTTAACATAGTATGTAACTTATATGAAATACATGACATTTAAGAATTCATATAAATTTGGCTTCATTGTATCTAGTGGCAAAATATATTTCATTCTAGCACTACTTTTGTAGTTTAAGTACTAAGATAAATAATCTTCTTATTACAAAAAACAATTACAATACACATCAAAATTATAATTATCTTTTATCTTTGAATTTACATGTTAGTCTTCATCAATCCTTCATGAATTTTTTATGAATCCTTCAAAAAAATTGATTTTGGCAACTATAGTATTCATGAATCATTTGAGTTCCTCTGAATTTGCATGATATTTAACTATAAATTTAGAATGTAAAATATATAATACATTAGTAAAATTGAGATGTAACAATTGAAAAAAAAAAAGGAAATTCATATCCAAACAAACATAACATACAAATATTCATAAATAAAAATTGATACAAATTTAATGTATGAATCTATTGCAAAACTAACAAAATTTAGCCAAAACAAATGCTATTATAATTTAATTCAAAGCAAAATAACAAAATTATTATGTTTGTATTTGAAGTAACAAAATCTGATTTTTTTGCAGCATAAAGATAAACACATGAATAAGGAAAAAATGAATAAGGAATATTTGATAAAGGAAAATTAATAGAGAATTGTGTATAGATGAGATAATATAAATGATAGTTATGAGAGATATAGAAAACGAGAGATTATTGAAGAGAAATATAGAGGCTATAGAAGAAGAAAAAATCAACAAAAAAGAAGAAAAGTACGAGGCAAATAAAGAATTAGTAAAATCCAATAATTTTTTTAATTAAATTTATGTAATACTCAGTAAGAAGTTGGCGCGGTGATGGTTAAAATAGTGTTTGAAAAACCATTATTTAAAAAAAAAATTATCAAATCGTTGTGTAATTGATTGAATGTTTTTTTAATTCATAAAAAATTTGTTCTCTCGATAAACTGACATACAATTAATTTTCTTCTTATTTTTTAATTCGCCACTAAATTCTCGGATGCCTAAAAAAAATGTGAAATTGTGATGTAATGTAAGTTTTATGTTTTTCTTTCAAAAAAACTTCAGAATCAGATGGTTGTGTTTTATTTTTTTCTTTTTAAATTATTTCTATTAATAAAAACTTTATATTTGCCTAAACACTCTAATTAGTTACACTTGTCAAACTTGCCAAAATATCATAATTAATTTATTATATTGTTATATTGTATAGATACTTTAAAAAAAAAAACTATTAAATCATAGTGTAATTAATTGTATTTTTTTTAATTCATAAATAAATTTTCAACTATAAAAAAGTGTTCTTTTTTTTCTCTTGACAAACTGATGATATAATAAATTTTCTTATGATTTTTTAATTCACCAATAAATTTTCAATGGACGCCTCAAAAAAATGTGAAATCGTGATGTATTAGAAGTTTTATCTTTTTCTTTCAAAAAACTGCACAATGAGGTGATTGTGTTTTATTTTTTTCTTTCTAAAGTATTTATATTAATACAAACTTTATATTTATCTAAACACTTTAATTAAGTGACACTTGTCAAATTTGCTAAAATATCATACTTGATTTATTATATTGTATAGATTATTGTTATTATTTTTAAAGAAAGAAAAGAAAAAAAATGAAATATGTGGTTTATTGGGTCTGACCCATATGAAGAATAAATCAAAGAAAAATAAATTGAAATCCCTAATATAAAACAAATAACAACATTGCCATAAAGGAAGAAAGAAAAAGGCACGGCCGGAGTAACATAAAGGGAGAAAAGGAAATTGACTTCCGATGGTGTAACAGGTGTGTAACAAATTTGCTTTGATCTACGTTTCCTATTGTTATTAGGAAGACCCTGTGTACCAATTGATTATTGTAGTTGAAGTTTCTACTTAGGAGTTTTTATTCTCTCAATTTATGGGAAGTTTTCATATTAAAAAATTGTATTTGTCTCATATTTAATTTTCTGTCAATTATTATTGCTCTTGGAATTGGAATTGTATTTTCTGTTTGTCAATTTATCTGCACAGGTGGAGAAAAAATATTCTGCATTATTGAGATAGTTATCTCTAGTTTTTTCCCAACAGTACCGATACTTGTATATATTCTATTTACCATATTTTTTTTACTGTAAGTGAAATGAATATTTTTTATACATTAATATATTATTATTATTTGATTTAATTTGTTGTTATAAACTAACACAATTTGTGACTTTTTAAATTTTTTTATTGTGATTTTATATCGTAAATTGAATAAAATTAACTCTTAGTTAAATTATATTAAAAATATCATGTTCTTATTTATGCACTCGAACCTTGAAATAATTTAGAGATTTAAAAAAAATGATTTTTTAACTCCCATTTGTTTACTATTATAAAAATGATTTTTAACTTGCTTGTTAACAATATTGATAAGTTCAAAATAATTTCTTTCAAGAACTCTAGAGAGCATAAGCCTCATAAAAATAATGTTCAAAATCTGCCTTGAACAAAATAAGGGTTTGCCTTTTATAGTGGTACTTTCTTACAAGTTATCTAAATTTGGCCCAACTCAAATTTTTAAAATTAGATCCAATTTTTCTTATTAATTCAATCTACTACTTTAATTAAAACTAATATTAAAATTTGATAACACATAGATTCCGCCTTCATTCCTTAACTTCTTCAATTTGGATTAAACAATTTATGATCTTGCTCTTTAATTCTTCACGAGTTACTTCAAATAAAGTAGATATCAAGTTATTTATAACCTCATTTACCTTCTTTGTCATTACTCTTGTTACTGAAGTTCTAAGACCTTGAATATTCTCTATACTTTTTAGCATGGTAATGTTTTTTATGTTCTCATTGTTAACAATGAAAAGAGGAAAAAGAGAAACAATCACTCTAGAGTTTCATAATATAGAATGAACCAAACTTAAGTTAATAGGGTTACAATGAGTATATATACAAAATAATATAAATATCTAAAATACCCTTACTACTAATATATAATAACATTATCTAACATCTCCCCTCAAACTCTCGATGCATTAACATGGAGCATCGAGAGTTTGTCAACTAAAAAAGGGAAACGTTTAATGGAATGCATCTGTGTGAACAAATCAACAATCTATAAAGAAGAAGAGACAAACGGTAGAGTAATGGTTCCATGTTGAAGATGATGACGAGTAAGATGACAATCAATCTCAATGTGTTTGGTGCGTTCATGAGAGACCGAGTTGTGAGCAATTTGAATAGCACTCTTGTTATCGAAGTGCATCAGGGTTGGCTCAGAAAGAGAGATACCCATATCAGACAAAAGCCAACACAACCAAATTATTTCAGCTATAGTGGATGCCATAACACGATACTCAACTTCTGTAGAGGAGCGAGAGACAATATCTTGTTTCTTACTCTTCCAAGAAATAAGATAGTCTCCAAGAAAGATACAAAACCCTATGGTGGATTTATGATATATGGTGTCACCAGCCCAATCAGCATTAGAATAAGCTCACAACTCTAATCAGGATGACGATGGAAATAGAAGGCTTTGAAATTGAGTTCCTCGAAGATAACGAAGAATCCGAATAACTACTGCCCAATGTACTGTAGTGGGAGAGACAACAAACTGACTAACAACATGAACAACATAAGCAATGTTAGGTCTGGTAATCATAAGATACACTAAGCTGCCAACCAAAGTACGATACAAAGTGGAATCTGGTAAAGGAACACCATCCGAGGGAGCATATTTCACATTCAACTCAAGAGGAGTATTTGCTGCTCTAGTATTAGAAAGACGAGCCTGGTCAAGAATGTTGACAATGTACTTGGATTGAGAAAGAAGGTAGCCTTTAGGAGAATAGGCACCTTCAATCCCCCAAGAAATAGCAAAGAGTTCCCAAGTCCTTCATCTCAAACTATTTGGCTAACTGCAATTTCAACTCATTGATTCCACTAACATCATCACCTGTAATAATCATATCATCAACATATAGAGAAAGTATAATGCGACCATAAGTGGTGGACCTTATAAACAATGTAGAATCATGTTCCCTAGAGCGGAAACCAAGAGAAGTGATCACAATAGAGAATTTCTCAATCAAGCTCGAGGAGCCTGTTTAAGACCATATATAGCCTTTTTTAACTTACATACTTCCCCTTGATTATGAGAAACTCTTTGCGGAGGGACCATATAGACTTCTTCATGAAGCTCACCATTTAAAAAAGCATTTTTGACATCCATTTGGGATATATGCCATTGACGAATAGATGCAACTGCAATAAGAGTGCGAATAGTGGTCATGTTGGCTACAGGAGCAAAAGTGTCTTCATAATCCATACCATATTGTTGAGAGAAACCCTTAGAAACAAGACGTGCTTTGTAGCGCTCAACTGACCCATCAGACTTAGTTTTAATCTTGTATACCCAACGAGACCCAATATCACGTTTTCCAGGAGGAAGAGGTACTAATTCCTAAGTATTGGTTTTGTGCAATGTAGAAAGTTCTTCTATCATAGCCTGCTGCCAAAGAGGATCAAGAACAACCTCTTTATAGGAAGAAGACTCCAACAAACGGTGAATAAAGGTTAAGAAAGAAAGAAACGAAGTTGAGTAAGTGGAATAGACAAAATCAGGTAACTGAGTAGACTTACGTTGACGAGAGGGGTAACGAGGAGGATCAATAATCGCAGGAGGTGGTTGAACAACCGGGGGGACAATAGGGATGCCATCATGTGGAGTATTAGTATTTTTCCTACAATTCTCAACATTACAATCACTAGAAGCATAATCATTAGGACCAAACAGATCAATATGGGTTAGTTCAGAACTCTTAATAATCTGAGAATCAGATGAAATAGAGTAACAAGGGATGTGCTCAAGAAAAACAACATTACGAGATACATAAAGTATTCCTGCATGAGGATCATAACAATTATAACCCTTTTGACCATCCCCATAACCAAGAAAAATAGACATGGCTGAACGAGAAGACAACTTACTGCACTCTACTTGAGGGCGAAGAACAAAATAAGTATAACAAAAAACTTTCAAAGAATAGTAATCAAGGGTAGAAGCATACAATTTTTCAAAGGGAGACAAACCTGATATGATAGAGGAAGTAATTCTATTAATAGCATGAACACCAGTAAGAACTACTTCTCTCCAAAACTTATTAGGAACTAAAGCGGACAACAAAAGGGAACGAGCAATCTCTATAATATGACGGTGTTTTCTTTTAGCAACTCCATTTTGTTGAGGAGTATCAGTACAAGAAGTTTGGTGGAGGGGGACATCTTAAGCAAGTAATTCATAAAATTTATTAGAGATATATTCACCACCTAAATCACAACAAAAACACTTTATAACAGAATTATGTTGAGTTTTGACCATTGCACGAAACATATGATAAATGTCAAAAAATTCAGGCCAATTTTTCATAAGATAAACCCAAAAATAACGAATGTAATCATCAATAAACGAAACATAATATCTAGATCCACCTTTGGTGAGAACCGATGATAGACCCCAAACATCAGAGTGAACTAAATCAAATGCGCATATGAAACGGAATCACTTTTACTAAACGGTAAAGCTGGAAGTTTAGCAAGTTTACAACCACAACAATCTGAGATATCACATGTTTGTAACTTTCCTAAGGTTCCAGTAGAAGCCAAATATTTTAATCTAGAAGCAAAAACATGTCCAAGGCGAGAATGCCATAAATAAAAACTAGAAGATAAGGAATTCAAGTGAAAATTAGATAATAAGTCAGCAGTATTTGTTGAGGTTGCAGTATATGAGAGTCGCAGATCATCCAAAACATAAAGTCCCCCTGTCTATGACTTGTCCCAATCATCCTCCCGAAATGTGGATCTTGCACACAACAAGAAGTGGAAGAAAACATAACCGAGTTTACATATTTGACTAACAGAAGCAAGACTCAAAGTAAGATTAGGAATATAATAAACATCAAAAAGAGATATGTTAGGTGTGGAGACATAACCAACGCCTGCTAGTGGCATAAGAGTGCCATCAACAATCATAACCGACACAGACGAGACAGGTTTCACAGACACAAAAGATTTATCATCGTATGTCATATGATGAGATGCTCGAGAATCAAGAATCCATATGGAAGGAGATATACCTGACATACCAGAGGAGTTCAAACCTTTAGAAGAGGTGGCATACATGGCATGTGATTGAGTGGCAATAAGTTTTTGAAGCTGTTCTGCAATATCAGATATTTGAGAAGTAGTCTCAGATGAGTATACAGAACCATAACTAGAGCCAATGATAGGAGGAACAGAAGAACCAACATTGGATGATGACCCCCTAAAATTCTTCTTATGTGCTCTCCCCAATTTCAGACAATGTGCTTTCCAATGTGCTTGAAGAGAATCATCCTTAGCACCAGTCATAACAAATAATGACAGGAAATATGACAAACACAATCACTGAGACAAAATAAATTAGGGATAATCTGATGTTGTGCGAGCATGATTTCTCTCCCTCCAGTCATCGTTTTGTCGATCCAACCATTGACGACAAAGACCTGAATGTTGTGAACCTGCTGTCCACAAATCAGCCCGATCCAACGGTTAACGAATGCACAATCGATGTTTTTGTGAGACTAATTTAACAAAATCGGGAATATGGTTACTCTTCTCTTTTCTCTTTTGGTGGTTGTCTTTCCTATCAAAATAGCCTCTCTCTTTTTTATAGTAGATCCAAAATCAACCAAATCTCTTTGATACCATGTTAACAATGAAAATAGGAAGAAGAAAAACGACCACTCTAGGGTTTCATAACATAGAATGAACCAAACTTAAGTTAATATAGGTACAATGAGTATATATACAAAAGAGTAGAAATGTCTAAAATACCCTTACTACTAATATATAATAACATTATCTAACACTCATCATGTAGCTATTGCACATGCTCTAGAAAAAAATTGCAAACCTTTTTTCATTCTAACAATCACAATTTTCTTCTTGTTCACATCGCCAGACCAAATAAAATTTCACATCCAAAAAGTAGATTATTTTAAAGAGAGAGTTAGGCCATCTATAGAACTGGAAATATTAAATAAACATGTCTACTACCACAAATTTTTTATGAGCTGAGTTCCCCATATTTAACAACAAAGCTCCATTCCAATTGCTGAACTCTACTAATGAGTAGTTAGATTGATTTGATTAACTAGAGTTTTTTTAAAAAAAAAACCAATCTAATTAAACATAATTTTGTCAAATTTAATTTCAACTATACATTAAACCAAAACTAACCTATGGACATTTCTATATATATACACATGAATAGCTCAACACTCAAATGATGTGCCATAATCATTCAAAATATATTTGTTATATGTTGTTCAACACCCATTTAAAAGTCATAAAAGAATGAAGGATTTTTACTTTACTATTTTAAATGCATCAACAACGCACCCATTTCACCATACCTTAACGATCACATTCTTCTAGTTGGAAGATAATTAATATTATCTTGCCTTGTGTAACCAATAACATCTATACCACCAACTTGCTTGGACACATTGACAAAAGTCTTTTTGTTTTAATCCATAATCGTTATCCATTGCAATTTGAGATGCTTGAGTCTCAAATATGTGTCAATGAGAGTGAATTGTATGAACATACCCTAACGGTTGAAGACAGTGATTATGTTGAGCTACATAGTCAACAACCTTGTATTTTCCAACTTTCATTTAAGTGAAATAACCATATGCACGTGACATCCCGTTCTAGTTTCTCCTCTAGTCTCTTTGGTCACGCGGTCTCGTTTGTCAACTGTAATATCCCTCTTTAACATTAAGTAACTTGTAGTAATTATTTTATATTTTACTTATTAGTATATAATTATAATTTATAAAAAATAAATAATAAAATATATACATATATATATGAAACAATACATATTCTAGTTTGTTTTGGAGTTATAAATAAGGGGAATTAGAAGAGTGAATAATAAATATGGTCTATTTAGTATAAAAACTCCATAAGACAAAAATTCAATTACACAAATTGACACCACTTATTTTTTTTTTCATTCCATTTTGCACAACAATGTTGGGTGGGCTCATTCCCCAAGTAGAACCCACTAGTTTTATTAGTATTATTATTATTGAATAAAAAAGAAAAAAAAGGTTTTAATGAGCTTGACCCATGTGAAGGAAATAAAAGGGATTTAGAAATCCCTAAGAATTAGAACGAAAGAGAACAACTGCCAGAGAAGAAAAATAAGGGTTTGGTAGTAACAGGTGTGTAGCAAACATGCTCCGTTTGATCTACAAATTTGGTATGTTATTCTTATCACTGAGTTTGTTATTTTAATATACAGTTTGGGTAGTTTTATGAGTTACTTTGGCATACCCACTTTAGTGGAAGGTTGTTATAAGGTTGTTATTGTTGATTGATGTTCCCTATTGTTATTAGGAAGACTCTTGTGTACCCATTAATTATTATTGTGGAAGTTTTTACTGGACTAGGTCCCATGATTTTTATTCTCTCAATTTGAGGGAAGTTTTCCACGTTAAAAATTGTGTTTGTCTCATATTTAATTTTCTGCCAATTATTTTTGCTCTGTGGAATTGTATTTTCTGTTTGTCAATTTATCTATACAGGTGGGGAAAATTGTTCTGCATTATTGAAATAGTTATCGGTAATTATCTCTGATTTTTCCCAACCAACAACACCAACAAAAAATACACAAAACTAAGAGAGAGAAAAAAGAAAAGAAAAGGGGGAAACATTACTAAACTAGAAGAGAAAAAGAATAAGAAAAAAAAGAATAAGAAAAGAGGAGGACAGAAGAAACAGAGAGGGAGAGGAAGAAAGGGTAAGAGAGTGAAGAAGAAAGGGTTGAGAGAGAGAAAAGAAGAAAGAAAAAAAACACATTTGGCAAAACAAGAACAAGAGAAAAGAATAGTGCAATTTTTTTGCTAGAAGTCAAGGTAGAAAGAGTTGATATTATCATTATATTCTCAATTCTTTTGAAAATTAAGAGGTGAGTTTCCTTTTCCCTATTTTCCTTCAAAATAATGTGTACAACAAATTAGGGATTTGGGGTTTAAATGTTTGAAATGAAGTTTTTTTTTTTATTGTTAGATTTAGGAATTTTGGAATAGATGGTTAAAATAAGTCATGCATGTGAAGTTCTATAACTGAATTTTAGAATAAATTAGAGTAGAATTGATTTTCCTTAATAACATGAAAATATACTCTTTTGATGTGTTTAAGATTAAGGACCTTGAATTTCACTATTGTGACAAATTAGGTTGTGTGAATTGATATTGTGATGTTGCTTTGATATATCCATTGCTTGATTTATTCATAATTTGTACCATTTGTGTTTGAAATAAATTCATTAGGAACTTAATGTAATTGAATGAGTGATGTTAACTTAAAATTCGCAGGACATATGTATAATGTTTTTGTCATAACTTTTTCTCTAGACCTTAGTTTCAAATGATTGTTAATTTTCAGAAAACTGGACTCAATTATCTTCAATTTGAGTACAAATTTTGTGATTTTTGATTGAGTATTGATGCTTAAAAATGAGTTACAAGATAGACCAGAGTTGTTGCACTATTTTTACAATATTTGTGTATTGTTTTGATAAATTGCAAGAATTGGAGGCTTAATTTAAAATAAATAAAATTTTATCTATAAATAAAATATCATAAGATTTCCAAAGAGTTTTTGTTTACTCAATTCTAATACTTAAAAGTTCATGTCAGTTGACTTTGCAGTTAAACTCAGATTTGTGTTATTTTAACATAAATTTGAGGCTATTTTGAGAAAAATCTATCTTAATCATGTTTCTTTGATTTTTATTTTACATTATATGAATAGTATGATATAATTGACTTAATAGTTTATATTATCGTAACAATTTGCAAGGTTGAGTGTGTGATAGTCTTTAATATATTTATTAATAGATGGTGTGTAATTTGCGTGGTATTATATATATATATATGGCGTATCAAGTGATAACTGATATTTATTGTGAGAAACGACAACTATTAATAATAACCATTGAATTTAATTAATGCGTAAGATCAAATTACTAATTAAACATGTTATGTGATTCTATCTCCACTCAATAACTCTTTTATGCTATATTTTATAATATCTCTAAATTTATTCTTTCCATTTTCATAATAACTCGAATTAAAAACTTCTTAATAAAGATATTATTTTTATATTTTTTTTACTTTAAGGATTATATTTTTATTAAACCTGCATTTTTGTTATTTATTATAATATTATTATAACTTTCAAATTTCAATCCTTATTATTGTAATATTTTATTGGCTCAAATTTCACAAATTTCAAATTTCAATCCTTGTAGTTTAACTATTGAAAATGTTATTTCGAGTTTATATAATCTAATAACTTATTTTTTTTTATTTAAGTATTATTAATTTATAATTAACTATTATAAACAATTTTATCAATAAATTCATTAATTTAGTTATTGTAATAAAACCGTTGGTGTGATTAGTTTGAATTATGATATTCAAAATTCGATTTTTACAAGTTCTATATTTAATTTTGAAAATACAAATTTTTTTCAGATTTATTTTTATTAAAAAAAAAAGAGGATTGAAGAGTAGTTTTTTATTTTGATAAACAATAAAAACGCATGTTTAATAAAATTAAAATTCTTGAGTCAAAAAACTGTATAAATAAAAATAAAGTCCTTAAATAATTCTATCTCACAACTACTATAATGAGTTTTATTTTTTGGATACAATATTAAGGAGTTTTTAATTCTAGTTATTACAAAAATAGAAAGAAAATAAATTGAGAGATATTGTATCTTATAATATCCAAGAGTTATTGGATTGGGATACAATCACATAACATGTTTAGTGAATAATTTAATCTTATGAGTTAATTAAATCAAATGGTTATTATTAATAGTTCTCATTTCTAATAATAATTATCAGCTCTCACCAGATACATACATGTATGTATGTATGTATGTATGTATGTATGTATGTATGTATGTATGTATGTATGTATGTATGTATGTATGTATGTATGTATGTATGTATGTATGTATGTATGTATTCTTATATATCTACTAGATGTTTGAATAAGGTGAGAAGTATAAGATTCATTCATGAATTCTCCATTTATATTCGACGGAAATGAACAATAAATGATGGTAAGTGAGACACTATTTAATTATGTCCAATCTTATCAAAATAAAGTTATTGATAACAAAATGACATTGGTAAAATTAATGTAGTCTTTATGACATGCTTGTAGATAAAGTTTAAGTCATTATATTACTCACGTCTAATGACTTAAATATATAAAAATAGTCAAATATAAACATAGAAGAGGTAACTCGAGATTAATTATAACAAATGATAAGTGATTTGGTTTCATCTTTTGGGACCCATTGAGATGTAATCTCATCCGATGTTATTTAAATGGTAAAAAGACTTTGATCAAAAGTTGGAGAAATAAAATATAGCAGTTTATACTACAGTTTGGTTAAAATTTGTAAGAAAATATTTTGAACCATGGATGTGTTATGTACTCTATTTATTTTTATTTTTTATTTTTTTTAAGGATTAGTATATATATATTAATACATTTGTATGACTTTGTGTTGTCATTGTATTAATAACCTATTTTGTTGAATTATGCTAACGATTATATTCTAAACAATTGATAAATGGGGTGTGAAGTTGTCTACATACCAAGCATATAAAGCCAAAGTAAGAGCCATAGAAATGATTCAAGGTGCTCAAAGGGAGCAATATGCACATTTGAGAGAATATGCGGATGAACTTAGGAGATCAAATCTAAACTCTACGGTTATTATTAAGTGTGGTATGTCTGACGTTGGACCAGTATTTGAGAGAATATATGTATGTTTGGAGGCTTGTAAGGCTGCATTTGCTAATACATGCAGGCCTTGAATTAAGTTGGATGCTTGTTTCTTGAAGGGAGAATATGGTGGTCAATTAATAGCCGCAGTAGGTAAAGATGGGAATAATCAAATGATTCCCATTGCATATGCAATTGTTGAAGCAGAAACAAAAGACTCATGACAATGGTTTCTGGATCTTTTACTGGAGGACCTCAACAATGTTCAGCATAAGCAATATGCATTCATTTCAGATCAGCAAAAGGTATGTGTGCTGAAGTTTATGTAATC
>NC_021164.2:6745904-6746162 GCF_000331145.2 Cicer arietinum | reverse complement strand
AGCAATTTGTTCTATGTAATCTGTTTCTAAATAAGCTTCTAAATTATGAATTAAATAAACTATATGTTTATTAATTGATTTCAGGGATTGGTACCTGCCATTGCCAACATTGGGGCCCATGTGGAACACCGATTATGTGTTAAACACTTGTATGGGAATTGAAAAAAAAAGTATCCCGGAGGACATATGAAAGAGCTTCTTTGGTTGGCAGCAAGAGCTACTGTGGTCCAGGATTGAGAGAAAGCAATGCAAAAAATT
>NC_021164.2:6698808-6745659 GCF_000331145.2 Cicer arietinum | reverse complement strand
TAGGATTCAACAAATATTGGAAAAGGCAAAAAGAGCAGCTGGGTGTTGGTTCGCAACTTGGCATGGAGATGATGATTTTAACTTGTTTAGTGTCACAAATGGTGTAGATACTTATACGGTAAATCTACACACAAAAACTTGTGCTTGTCGTAAGTGGGATTTGACCGGTATTTCGTGTTGCCATGCTCTTGTTTGTATATGGCACAACAAAGCTGATCCAGAATCGTACGTTTCACCTTATTATAGGTATACAACTTGATTTTAACTGCATTATTGCTATTCTGCATTATTGATGTTCTGCTTGTTCAGTTCTGGTTCTGTTTAATTGATGTTTTTGCTAGTTCAGTTTTGGTATTCTGCATTATACTATTCTGCTAGTTCAATTTTGGTTCTGGTTTCAATTCTGGTTCTGATTTTAACATGATGTTCATTTGAAGCAATTTTGTTCTGGTTTTATTCTGCTAGTTTAATTATGGTTCTGGTTTTAATTTTGGTTCTGATTTTAACATGATGTTCATTAGATGGATGTTCTAGTTTCAATTCTAGTTCAGCTACATGGTTTTTTTCTGCTAGTTTCAATTCTAGTTCAGTAAGATGGTTTTGTTCTGCTGGTTTTGTTCTAGTTTAGTTCTGGTTTTGCCCTGCAATTTTGTTCTAGTTTTGTTCTAGTTTTGTTCTAGTTTGGTTTTGGTTTAGTTTTGGTTCAGTTTGTTCTAGTTTGGTTGTGGTTTAGTTTGGTTTTGCCCTGCAGTTTGGTTTTGGTTTTGTTCTAGTTTGGTTCTGGTTTAGTTTGTTCTAATTTTGTTCTAGTTTGGTTGTGGTTTAGTTTGGTTCTGGTTCTGCCCTGCAATTTGGTTTTGCTTTTGTTCTAGTTTGGTTCTGGTTTAGTTCTGGTTCAGTTTGTTCTAATTTTGTTCTAGTTTGGTTCTAGTTTAGTTTGGTTGTGGTTTAGTTTGGTTGTGGTTTAGTTTGGTTCTGGTTTTGCCCTGCAATTTGGTTTTGGTTTTGTTCTGCTAGTTCATAACATTCAGTTTATAACATGTGGCTTTCAACATGCTGGTTTTTAAAATGCTGCTTTTAACATGCTGGTTTTTAACATTATGATTTTAACATGCTCCTTTTAACATGTTTCTGGTTCTTTAAATAGGAAAACAAACTTCTTAACATGTTACTCTTACATTATAATGCCATCAAATGGACCAAAACTTTGGCATGCATCAAATGGAGATCCTATAAATCCCCCAATCATGAGAAGAGCACCGAGTAGACCAAAGAAAAATAGGAACAAGTCCAATGACGAGTCAAAAGGTTCTAACAAACTACCAATACAATTTGCAACTGTGAAATGTAAAAACTGTGGGAAGCTTGGCCACAACATGAGGACATGCAAGGGTAAAAGTGCAGCAGATAGAGAGATACCAAAAGGTGGAAATAACATCAACAGAACAAAGAGAGCAAAGACAACAAGGGTTGGAGGTGATGAGGGAGAAACACCAACAATTTTATCTCAGGATTCACAAGCTCCACAAATTCAAGATTCACAAATCATTTGAAAGAACTAAACTTGTGATTTTTATTTTGGTTATTATGAATATGTAATGATACTTGGACCTATATAATTTGGTTATTGTGATTATGTACTTTTAGTTTGGTTACTTGTGAAGGAACAATTTTATTTTGTAATGCATTAGTATGACCTCTTTTTGGACCTAAGTTATGGAACAATTATTTTGTAATGCAGTAGTATGTAATGATGGAATGATATCAAAATTCTAACTTCAGATTATGGACCAGATTATTTTGAAAAATTGTTTTGATTATTCTGATTATTTTGGAAAATTGTTTGACTAAATTGCATTAATACAATGATATCAAATTTAGGTTCAAAAATTGGAATATTGTTCTGATTATTTTGACCAGATTATTCTGATTATTTCAAACAACTGGAAAATTGTTCGACCAAATTTTATTTATACAATGATATCAAATTGAGTTATTAACATGTAAAAATAGACAATCAAATTACAATAATACTAATTTCATTTGATTATATTAAACAATTACATTACATTACAATTTCAACCATAAACACCCTAAGATTATTTCAAACAACTGATATATTGTTTGACCAAATTGTATTTATACAATGATATCAAATTGAGTTATTAACATGTAAAAATAGACAATCGTATTACAATAATACTAATTTCATTTCATAATAACAACCTTACAAATTTGATTATATTAAACAATTACATTACAATTTCAACCATAAACACCCTAAATTACATCATTACAAAACACCCTTAATCCAATCATTTTAATTACTTCAACATTACAATAACCAAAAGAACAATAATCAAAAGCCATGAAAGTGCCAGAAAGCCCCTCATTAGTTTCAACTTCATTTCATCATCACAATTTTTTGACACATTGTCTTTCTTCTTGAATTCATCAATCCTTTTCATCAAAGACATAATAACTTCTTTTGCACGTTCTGTCATTGGCTCATCAAACCAATCAAAAAAATTGCAATATTTTTTACCCTGTAACTGAAACAACATAACATCAAAACAAGAAGTACCATGTAACTAAACAACATAACAACAAATTTTTATAATCTGTAAACAATACAAAAAAAAAAAAAATCCAGAATTTTGACAAATAGTTTACCTTATAAAATCCACAACCATGAAACCTTCGACCTGAATTTTCAGCCATCCAAGAAGTACACAAAGGAGATTCAAGTCCACACAAACATTCTCTTCTTCTAATTCTCAAATGAGAATTGTTGCTTGTAACTGAATATGAATGACAAGACATTCTTTTCTCCAAAAAACACAACGAACAAACGAAGAAGAAACGAAACAGAGAAAAAAGAAGAAATAACGGAATACAAAGGAACACGAAGACGATGAAGAAGAAGAACCCATATGAAAAAGGAAGATGACCAACAATGAAGAAGAAGACGAAATCGGAATCGGATGATGATGGTGAAGAAAAGGGAAATGGTCGATTTTGATGAAAAGGGTTCACGATTTGGGGATTTTGTTGAATTGAGGCTGTTTTTTGATTTAGGGTTCAAGCTAGTTCATATGCTTCTACTTCAGATGTTCATATGCTTCTGCTTCAGATTTTGATTTAGGGTTTTGTTGAATTGGGGTTGTTTTTCTTTTAACTTAATTTTAACAATTAAAATTAAAATTCTTGAGTCAAAAAAATATATAAATAAAAATAAAATTCTTAAATAATTCTATCTCACAACTACTAGAATGAGTTTTATTTTTTTGGATACAACATTAAAAAGTTTTTAATTCGAGTTATTACAAAAATATAAAAAAAAAATTTAGAGATATTATAACATATAGTATCCAAGAGTTATTGGATGAGGATACAATCACATAACATCTTTAGTGAATAATTTAATCTTATGCGTTAATTAAATCTGATAGTTATTATTAATAGTTTTCATTTCTCATAATAACTATATATAAGATTCATTCATGAATTATCCATTTATATACGACGAAAATATAAAAGATGATAATTAATTTGGTTTTATCTTTTTGAGACCCACTGAGATGTAATCTCATCCGACGTTATTTAAATAGTAAAAAGACTTAGATCAAAAGTTGGAGAAATGAAATATAACAGTTTATGCTATAGTTTGGTTAAAATTTCTAAGAAATTATTTTGAACCATGTATGTGTTATGTACTCTATTTTTTTTGGATTAGTATATATATTAATACATTTGTATGACTTTATATTGTAATTGTATTAATCATCTATTTTGTTGAATTATGCTAACGATTATATTCTAAACAATTAATTTATACATTTACACCAGGTTTTATACATTTACACCAGGTTTACGCTCCATAAAACATGTGATTCTTCTTGAAGTCAAAATTCTATCTTTTTATTTTGGTGGAACACCAAATCAAGTCTCCTAATGTACTCATTATAAAATTCATATGCAGCTACCTCATACTCAAACTCCTTTTCCATATGTGGTGTATAATCAACAATATTTTCATGGATATTATTCACACATTTCTCTACAACTTCACCTATTAGAATTGATGACACATTCATGTTTTCTAAAAAAAATAATAGAGTCAACTTCTTAGTATTTATAGAAAAAGAAAAACAAATATAAAAAAGTAAAATTTTAATTCAACAATGGTGTAAAATTTTTCATCACGCTGAATGGAGAAAAGCATGAAAACCAGGTTAGGTTAATTTAACTACATTGTAACGAATTTCATAGAAAAAGGGAAAAACATAAAAGCATATGTAACGCTACTCATATGCAGAGTGGAAGACGGCGGTGCGAATGAGCGCTAGGGAGGTGCGGCGGCATTGCACGACAATTGGTACGATGGTACTATTTCAACAGACTGTTCCAGAAATTTTAGGTTGAAGAAAGGGCGTGACCTTTTATTTTATTTTATATATACATATATAGAGGGCGTATCAAGTGAGAACTGATATTTATTGTGAGAAACGAGAACTATTAATAATAACCATTGAATTTAATTATTGTGTAAGATCAAATTACTAATTAAAGATGTTACGTGACTCTATCTCCACTCAATAACTCTATGTTATACTATATGCTATAATATCTCTAAATTTATTCTTTCCATTTTCATAATAACTCGAATTAAAAACTTCTTAATAAAGATATTATTTTTATATTTTTTTGACTAAATGATTTTATTTTTATTAAACCTGCATTTTTATTATTTATTATAATATTAATATAACTTTCAAATTTCAATCCTTATTATTGTAATATTTTATTGACTCAAATTTCACAAATTACAAATTTCAATTCTTGTAATTTAACTATTGAAAATGTTATTTCGAGTTTATATAATCTAATAACTTATTTTTTTATTTAAGTATTATTAATTTATAATTAACTATTATAAATAATTTTATCAATAAATTCATTAATTTATTTATTGTAATAAAACCGTTGGTGTGATTAGTTTGAATTATGATATTCAAAATTCGATTTTTACAAGTTCTATATTTCATTTTGAAAATTATTTTTCAAGGGATTTTTTGAAAAGACAATTTTTTTTTCAGATTTATTTTTATTAACAAAAATATGATTGAGGAGTAGTTTTTTTATTTTAATAAACAATGAAAACACATGTTTAATAAAATTAAAATTATTGAGTCAAAAAAATATATAAATAAAAATAAAATCCTTAAATAATTCTATCTCACAACTACTAGAATGAGTTTTATTTTTTGGATACAACATTAAGGAGTTTTTAATTCAAGTTTTATAGCCTATAGTATCCAAGAACTATTGGATGAGGATACAATCACATAATATCTTTAGTGAATAATTTAATCTTATGCGTTAATTAAATCCAATAGTTATTATTAATAGTTCTCATTTCTGATAATAACTATCAGTTCTCACCGGATCCCGAACATTGACCAAAATGTTTGTATCAATAATCACCCGTTGCATGTAAAAAGTCTAAATAAAATAACAATATAGATATTTTTAAAAGTTCAAATTACTATTTCCATTCTTAAACTATATAGATATTAAACATTTATAGATATTAATTAAACATTTATTTAAAGGTTCAATTACTATAAAATATATTGCAATTATGTTCATGAATTAATATTTTTTTCCATTTCTAATGTTAGCCTCTAAGTGACATTACCTTTATTAAGCTTGATGCATTTTAATCTTTGTATTCTTCATATTTTGCATAGTCATATTGGACAACATTGTAAGGCTTTGTTTCCCACCCATTTTCCTTGTTTCAACCGTGGCCCATGTTTCATTTGGGTTGAAATATTTGGAGAGTTTCTTTTAACTCTTACTCCATCTGCCAAAATATAACCAAAATGTGCTATAAAAAAAAAAAAGCATTGGTTCAAAATTTAAACTAAATATCTCTACTTTATAATTTTTAAAAATCCATAATATGGTTTGGTGGTAAAATAATCATGTTTTTGTTCAAAAATATATATTTAGAGAGTGAAAATTGTGTTTTTTTAAATGTGAATTTATTTATAAAGTTTATTTATGTGGGGGTGATAAAAGAATTTTCTATATTTAATTTTGTATCACTTACTCTAATACTCCATATGTAAATAAGTACAAGAGTGTTAGCCATTTTGCCTAAACCTTGCTACCTTGTGTTTTTAGAAGCCATCATCTTCTTGTTTTCTCCTCATGGATGAAATCTCTTTTGCTCTTTCACCTTTGAAGAGCAAGAGTCTCAATACTCCATTCTAGTTCCATCTTTTGTTGAAGATTCAAAAAGTTTATCCATTTCAAAGAGTGATTTGGTAAGGTAAGGAAGGGAAATTTCGTCTTTCTACTCTTCCTCCTTACTATTTTGAAATCTCCATGTTAATTTTGTTAACAATGAATAGAGGAAGAAAAAGGAAGAAGAGAAACAACCACTCTAGGGTTTCATAACATATAATGAACCAAAACTAAAGTTAATAGGGTTACAATGAGTATATATAGAGGAAAATAGAAAATATCTAAAATACCCTTACTACTAATATATAATAATATTATCTAATATCTCCCCTCAAACTCACGATGCATTAACATGGAGCATCGAGAGTTTGTCAACTAAAAAACGGAAACGTTTAATGGAATGCATCTTTGTGAACAAATCAGCAATCTGTAAAGAAGAAGGGACAAATGGTAGAGTAATAGTTCCATGCTGAAGATGATGACGAGTAAAATGACAATCAATCTCAATGTGTTTGGTGCGTTCATGAAAGACCGAGTTGTGAGCAATTTGAATAGCACTCTTGTTATCACAGTGCATCGGAGTTGGCTCAGCAAGAGAGATACCCATATCAGACAAAAGCCAACGCAACCAAATTATTTCAGCGGTAGTGGATGCCATAGCACGATATTCAGCTTCTGTAGAAGAGCGAGAGACAATGTCTTGTTTCTTACTCTTCCAAGAAATAAGAGAGTCTCCAAGAAAGATACAAAACCCTGTGGTGGATTTACGATCAGTGGTATCACCAGCCCAATCAGCATCAGAATAAGCTCGTAACTCCAATGAGGATGACGATGGAAAGAGAAGACTTTGAAATTGAGTTCCTCGAAGATAACGAAGAATCCGAAGAACTGCTGCCCAATGGACTGTAGTGGGGGAGACAACAAATTGACTAACAACATGAACAACATAAGCAATGTCAGGTCTGGTAATCGTAAGATACACTAAACTGCCAACCAAAGTACGATACAAAGTGGAATCTGGTAAAGGAACACCATCCGAGGGAACATATTTTACATTCAACTCAAGAGGAGTATCTGCTGTTATAGTATCAGAAAGACAAGCCTGATCAAGAATGTTAGCAATGTACTTGGATTGAGAAAGAAGGTAGCCTCTAGGAGAGTATGCAACTTCAATCCCCAAGAAATAGCGAAAAGTTCCCAAGTCCTTCATCTCAAACTGTTTGGCTAACTACAATTTTAACTCATTGATTCCACTAACATCATCACCTGTAATAATCATATCATCAACATATAGAGAAAGTATAATGCGACCATGAGTGGTGGACCTTATAAACAATGCAGAATCATGTTCACTAGAGCGAAAACCAAGAGAAGTGATCACAGTAGAGAATTTCTCAAACCAAGCTCGAGGAGCTTGTTTAAGACCATATAGAGCCTTTTTTAACTTACATACTTCCCCTGGATCATGAGAAACTCCTTGTGGAGGGACCATATAGACTTCTTCATGAAGCTCACCATTTAAAAAGGCATTTTTGACATCCATTTGGGAAATATGCCATTGACGAATAGATGCAACTGCAATAAGAGTACGAATAGTGGTCATCTTGGCTACAGGAGCAAAAGTTTCTTCATAATCCATACCATATTGTTGAGAGAAACCCTTAGCAACAAGACGTGCTTTGTAGCGCTCAACTGACCCATCAGACTTAGTTTTGATCTTGTATACCCAACGAGACCCAATAGCATGTTTTCCAGGAGGAAGAGGTACTAATTCTCAAGTGTTGGTTTTGTGCAATGCAAATAGTTCTTCTGCCATAGCCTGCTGCCAAAGAGGATCAAGAACAGCCTCTTTATAGGAAGAGGGTTCAGACAAACTGTGAATAGAGGTTAAGAAAGAAGCGAACGAAGCCGAGTAAGTTGAATAGACAAAATCAGGTAATTGAGTATACTTACGTTGACAAGAAGGGTAACGAGGAGGATCAACAATCTCACGAGCTGGTTGGACAGCCGGGGGGACAAGAGGGATGTCATCATGTGGAGTAGTAGTATTTCTCCTCCAATTCTCAACACTACAATCACTAGAAGCACTATCATTAGGACCAAACGGATCAATATGAGTTAGTTTAGAACTCTTAGTAATTTGAGAATCAGAGGAAACGGAGTAAAAAGGGATGTGCTCAAGAAAAACAACATTACGAGATACATAAAGTTTTCTTGCATGAGGATCATAACAACGATAACCCTTTTGACCATCCCCATAACCAAGAAAAACACACATGGTTGAACGAGAAGACAACTTACTGCGCTCTACTTGAGGGCGAAGAACAAAACAAGTAGAACCAAAAACTTTCAAAGAATAGTAATCAGGGGTAGAAGCATACAATTTTTCAAAGGGAGACAAACCTGATATGTTAGAGGATGGAATTCTATTAATAGCATGAACAGTAGTAAGAACTGCTTCTCCCCAAAACTCACTAGGAACTAAAGCGAACAACAAAAGGAAACGAGCAGTCTCTATAATGTGACGATGTTTTTTTTCAGCAACTCCATTTTGTTGAGGAGTATAAGTAAAAGATGTTTGGTGGCGGGTGCCATCATAAGCAAGTAATTCAGAAAATTTATTAGAGGTATATTCACCACCTAAATTACAACGAAAACACTTTATAACAAAATTATGTTGAGTTTTGACCATTGCACGAAATATATGATAAATGTCAAAAAATTAAGATCGATTTTTCATATGATAAACCCAACAATAACGAGTGTAATCATCAATAAACGAAACATAATATCTAGATCCACCTTTGGTGAGCACCGGTGATGGACCCCAAACATCAGAGTGAACTAAATCAAAAAGCGCATATGAAACGGAAACACTTTTACTAAACGGTAAAGCTGGAAATTTAGCAAGTTTACAACCACAACAATCTGAGATATCACAGTGTTGTAACTTTCCTAAGGCTCCACTAGAAGCCAAATATATTAATCTAGAAGCAGAAACATGTCCAAGGCGAGAATGCCATAAATAAAAACTAGAAGATAATGAATTCAAGCGAAAACTAGATAATAAGTCAGCAGTAGTTGTTGAGGCTGCAGTATCTGGGAGTCGTAGGTCATCCAAAATGTAAAGTCCCCCCTGTCTATGGCCTGTCCCAATCAGCCTCCCGGAATGTGGATCCTGCACACAACAAGAAGTGGAAGAAAACATAACTGAATAACCGAAATCACATATTTGACTAACAGAAGCAAGACTCAAAGTAAGATTAGGAATATAATAAACATCAAAAAGAGATATGTTAGGTGTGGAGACAGAACCAATGCTTGCTAGTGGCATAGGAGTTCCATCAGCCGTCATAACCGACACAGACGAGACAGGTTTCACAGACACAAAAGATTTATCATCGTATGTCATATGATGAGATGCTCCAGAATCAAGAATCCATATGGAAGGAGATATACCTGACATACCAGATGAGTTCAAACCTTTAGAAGAGGTGGCAGACATGGCATGTGATTGAGTGGCAAGAAGTCTTTGAAGCTGTTCTGCAATATCAGATATTTGGGAAGCAGTCTCAGATGAGTATACAGAACCAGAACTAGAGCCAATGGTAGGAGTAGCAAAAGCAACAACATTGGACGATGACCCCCTAAAATTCTTCTTATGTGCTCTCCCCAATTTCGGACAACGTGCTTTCCAATGACCTTTTTCTTTGCAGAATGCACATTCATCATTACCAAGCCCAACTCTCCCTTGAGATGTTTTTTTTTGAACAGGAGCAACAAAAACAGATGGAGGAGCTGAGAGAATTTCCTTATTTAACATACCAGAATGAGTCTTAAGTCTGATTTCTTCTGCCAACAATTCACTAACTACTGATTCAACATTAGGAAGGGGGGAACGATGCAAAATACCCCCACGAAGGCCCTCAAAATCATCACGAAGAGCCATTAGAAACCAAACCAGACGTTGCTCCTCTCTTTGATCAATGTATGCTTTGACAGTTTTCAACTCAGGTGATTCCGTAAGAGCCAATTGATCCCACAGATTAGTCATTGCCGAATAGAATTCCTAAATGGTAATACTGCTCTGCTTAAGGGATCTAATATCACTTTCCAACTGATAACGTTTTGCAAAGTTAGACTGAACATACAAACGTTTCAAGTGATCCCAAATCTCTTTAGCAGTATCATATTTTGCTAGTTGTACTCCTATAGACAACTCAACAGAATTATTAATCCAAGTAATAATTTTTGAATTACTAACATTCCATGTTTTCAGATCTTTTGCATATTGAGTTTCATTCTTTTTATCTGTAGGCTTAACAGAAGTTCCATCAACAAAACCCCACATATCTTTTCCAATCAAATTTTTTTTCATCACATAACTCCAATAAGAGTAATTTTGTCCATTGAGGTGAACACTAACAGCTTGAAGAGAATCATCCTTAACACCAGCCATAACAAATAATGACAGGAAAATACGACAAACACAATCACTGAGACAAAGTAAATTAGGGATAACCTGGTGCTGTGCGAGCACGATTTCTCCCTCTCCAGATGTCGTTTCGTCGATCCGACCGTTGAAGACGAAGACCTAAATGTTGTGAACCTGCTGTCCAAAAATCAGCCTGATCCAACGGTTAACGAATGCACAATCGATGTTTTTCTGAGACTGATTTAACAAAATCGGGAATAGAGTTACTCTTCTCTTTTCTCTTTTGGTGGTTGTCTTTCCTATCAAAATAGTCTCTCTCTTCTCTACGGTAGATCCCAAAATTAACCAAAGCTCTTTGATACCATGTTAACAATGAAAAGAGGAAGAAAGAGGAAGAAGAGAAACAACCACTCTAGGGTTTCATAACATATAATGAATCAAAACTAAAGTTAATAGAGTTACAATGAATATATATAGAGGAAAATAGAAAATATCTAAAATACCCTTACTACTAATATATAATAATATTATCTAATAAATTTCACAACATCTCATCTTTCTTTAGTTGTTTGATACCATTTGTGCTCATGAATCATGATTTTGGAATGTGTATAGTGTTTTAGTCATAACTTCATGCACATTCATTCATCTTTTTTGAATGCTTTTTGTTAAAATGGAAACTAGACCAATTTCCTTACATTTCAAACACAAACTTTACTGAATTTCAATAAGTATTAATATTTCAAATAGGCCACAAGTTAACAAACATTGAATTGTTCATTTGTTGTACCTTCGAAGTTTCCTTGAAAAAACATTATCACATGACCTAGTTTTTGTTAAATTAAAAATTATTTTAAAAACTAAATATCTCAGGTTTTCTATGAAGTAGTCATTTGTTTAATTATAAGATTGATTACTATTTTAATAAAATTAATGAATTTTATGCTAAGATGTAGAAAACAATGTCAAAAAGGTGAACTTAATTTTTTTAGGAAAAACAAATTTATTAGAGATTAAAAACACCCTAGAGGTTGGATAGAAAAAGATGAAGGCTTTCTATTTATTTTTTACTAAAGATCAACACTTCAGATTGAACTTATTTATAGTGAAAAATTAGTTAAATGATCAAATTATTAGTTAAAATTATAATTACTTATAATTGATCATATATGTATATACAATATCAATCATTGATTTGTTCAACGATTGATATTGCTCACTTTAGTTTCTAAAATAAGAAACTTAATCCAAAAGTTTATACTATTCATTATTTTTTTTTTAAATAGAATAATAAATACCAAATAGAATTACCTCCACATGCGAACTCTGAAGTATAAACCTAGACAAAATATTTAACATAATACTATTAACATATATCTCTATTATATAAAAGGTAAGGTTTTTCTTTTAATGTTGCCTTTTTTGTTGTTGTCCTTTTCTCTTTTATTTCTTTTTTTAAGTTATGTTTATGTCTCCCAAACTTTAGTTATTTTTCCTTTAATGTGGTTATAGGAAAAAAATAAGGTTTTTTTAATTAAAAAAAAATTCAAGTGTCTCTTCCATAGTCATCCGAAATTCAAAATATAACATTAATGTTGTGAACTTAACTTGAGAACTTTACTTTCTTGGATAAATTAATAAACATTTTATGTCTCATTCATTCTCAGTCAAATAGGTTCAATAACAAACATAAGTTTATCAATTAATTTAGTATTGTCCCTGCATCCCATAAGAGTGAATTCGTATTATTAAATAATTACAATCTCTATAATTAGATCTTTCAATTAATAGACTTTATAATTTTTTTTTTCAATCTAACCAAGAGAGAATATAAGTTGATGCTATTCATCATGAAGTAGAGTTAATTATTTAATTTGTTTATGTCGGATGTATAGATAAATGAATGTGTTCAAATTGTATTTATAAGAAATTGTAACTACTTATTTATGTATTTGTATGAGTTTCAAGAATGACAAGATCACTCGTAACTCTTACAACTACCAATAGATAATGACAATTTCTTATGAACGCTGTTTGGAAGACATTAATCTCCCTTTATTATTTGGTCACATTGATAAAAATAGACTAAATAATTAATGTTACTTCTCAATCTTATAAAAAATCGAGTCTCTTAGAATTTAGAATTGAACAAAGATCCTTGCTTTATCTCTCAAATAAGATTGTCAAGTTAAGATTACGACATCCCTCTATATAAATTTTTTGTTGTGCAATGAATATTCATCTACTTTGTACACATAATTTTTTCCAATGGTATATTCTCAAATTTTATGATATTGAAGGATCTAGAAGACTCAATTACATTACCATAGAATTCTTGATCTACCTTTTGCATCCAAGTCATTGCATTATATAAGTGTCCTTCAAGGGAAAAAAATCATTGTCATAAATTTTCACAATTTCTATCTTTGATATGTTGGTGAATGTGGAACGAAAGTTTTATTAGAATTTAACTGACATCAAACCCACACACAACCTTTTCATTAGGTGTATTCTGAAAAGCCCGTGCATTTAGGGCCCTGCACGTGTATCCCAGTCTAGTGAACGCTCTAGGAAGTCTGCCTCGAAATTCCATAGGAAGCGGCCCCCACTTCCACATTCACGTAGGTGAGTCTATCAAGAGTACTCTTGTAGCCACTAGGTACCCCACTCCATATAGAGTATAGATCTCATTAAGAGTTTCTATTATCTTACCCTTTTATCGCTTCAGGAATCATGCTTCTCATATAAAACATAGCATGTTCATCTCATATCACTTCACGACTTGTTATTACCCATTGAACCTAATTCTTGGGATCTCCAGTCTTTTAGGTCGGGTTACCATCACGAGTGACTCTATAGGCATTAGTCTCATCCTTTTGGATGTAATTATGACTTTCTCTGTAGCTAATCCTTTCGTCAAAGGATTTGCTAAATTCTCATCAGTGCACACATGATCCACTATAACAACTCATTTAGAAAATAACTTTCTAACAATGTTGTGCTTACGACGAATTTGTCGTTTCTTATCATTGTAGTAACGATTCTCAATCTTTGCAATAGCCGCGGTACTATCGCAGTGGATCAACGCATCTGTCATAGATCTTTTCCATATAGGGATCTCAACTAGCAAACATCTCAAGATACAACACCACTCGTTATATTAAAATATAGTCGTCGATTGCTTTGGAGTCATCTGATAAGATGTTCCAATCAGCATCATTGTATCCTTCAAGGATAGTAGGAAATCTTCGATAATGTAATCTGAGACTCATGGTCCTTTTTAGGTATATCATGACTCTTTCCATAGCGTGCCAATGCTCCATACTAGGTCTACTAGTAAACCTTCACAATAATCCCACGACACAGGCAATGTCGGGTCTAGTACAATCAATGGCATACCTGAGGCTGCCAATGATGCTCGCATATTCAGTTTGTCTAACACTTTCACCAGTGTTCTCGAAAAGTTTCACACTTGGATCGTATGGTGTGCAAGCAGGTTTACAGCCAAAGTAATTATATTTCTTTAGGATATTTTCAACATAGTGAAATTGATCCAAAGAAATTCCCTTTTCTGACCTAGTAATCTTGATTCCAAGGATTACATTTGCTTCTCCGAGGTCTTTCATATCAAAGTTGTTACACAACAATGATTTCAAAATATTTACAGCATGAATGTTTGAATCAAATATGAGTATCTCTTCTACATAGAGACATATGATAGTGCAAATGCCACTTTCAAATTTGTGGTAAATACATTTGTCACTTTCATTCACTTTAAACTCATTCGATATAATAAAGTTATCAAACTTTTCATGCCATTTCTTTGGAGCTTATTTAAGACCATACATGGATTTATCTAACATACATACCCAGTATTCTTGTCCTTGAATTACAAAACCTTTAGGTTGCTCCATAATAGATTTCTTCTTCCGAATCACCTTTTAAAAAAGTTGTTTTAACATCCATTTGGTGAGTTAAGAACAGTTGCTAGTGATACAAGTATTCAAATGGATGTCATTCTAGTGAACGGTGGAAAAGTGTCGGATAAATATATATTTTCTCTTTGTCTAAAACCGTTGGCTACAAGGTGTGCCTTGTATTTATCAACAGATCCATCGGGTTTTAGTTTCTTTTCCAAAATCCATTTACAAACTATTGGTTTGCAACCAAGAGGCAAGTATACTAAATGTCAGGTTCGGTTAGACTCTAGAGAATCCATTTCATCGTTTATAACTTCTTGCCATAGATCTGCATCCAATGATGACAGAGCTTCTTTAAGATTTGCAAGATTCTCTTCTAAATTATAAGCCATATATTCTGGTCCATAATCTATAGCAACTCTTACTCTCTTACTCCTTCGAGTTTCTGTTTCGTCTTGTTTGTTGCTTTCAATGCTTCTTGTCACATGAACTTGACTAAGTTCGCTGCCCCCACTATTTCTCGATTTAAAAGGGGATTTATTTTCATAGAAGTCAACTTCATTTGACTTTATGATCACAGTTGCGTTTATGTCATAAAACCTATATGCTTTGTTCTTTACCGCATACCCAATGAATTCTCATTCATGGGCTCTACTGGCGAGTTTAACTCGCTTGGGATCGGGGATTCTGACATAAGCCAGACCACCCCATGTTTGAAAATAAGACAAGTTTAATTGTTTTTTCTTCACTATCTCATAAGGAGATGTTTTGTTTTTAGATTTAAGAACTCTATTCAAAACATAGCAAATAAACAATATATTTTCTTCACACCAATGAGATGTAGTACTAGAGTTAAACATACTAGCAACAACTAGTTCAATTAGAAATATATTCCCTTTCTTTTCTTTCAAATTTACCATTCACTTCAAATAATTATGGTGCAGTTGTTCCATGTATAATTCCAGACAATTTATAAAACTCATTAAATAAACTAGATCATACTTGAAATCTCTTAATATTTATACTAATTTGATTTTCAATTTCAGCTGTAAAGATCCTTAACATGCCAAGCGTTTCACTTTTATTTTTCATTTCTTGGTAACGTCTCATCAAGTTCACATATGTCAAAGTGTAATAAATCTAAAGACTCAGATTCTCTAACTACATATTTATGTGAACTCTTTGTTATTTTAGCTTGACTATAAAAATCACATTTTTCAAAATCATTTAACAAACTTTCGAATTAAAACTAAGTTACTTAATTTTGAAATTAGATGTGTTCACATCACATAGTCTAGCATATCAAAATTAAAATCACACAACATGTAAGCAAAAAGAGATATTTTATTAATTTCAACATCAAAACATAAAGAGACATATTAAATTTCAAAATTAAATTTGAATATGCCATGAGTGACGTACCTTAATGGATGATCTCTTAAGTTATCTTTTGAATTTTACGGGAGTGGGCTTCCACGAATTTGTCAGCCTCCATGTGCCTCCACGGATCTGTCACCCTCCACGTATCTATCATCGGACATCTGATACTCTCTGATACTCTAGGTAGCAGTCACAACTTACTTAGAGTATCTCAAACATATCTCGCATTATTGTTGGAACTGTAATAGTTATACAGATCATCAACAAGTCGATTAAGAATATAATTCTTATAATTATTCTCCCATGGGTTAATTCTCCAACTGTTTTATCCTTTTCTATTTGCTTCAAACTGAAACAGTTTATCGAAATGAGAGGCAACATAACCAAATCCAGTAATCTCTTCGGTTGACATGGCAGATCGAAACGTCTTAAAAAGAGCGACCTAGTCCGCGACTCAACCCAGTAATATCTTCGGTGACATAAATTGTGAATTTTAAATAGTTTTTGAAATTCAAAATCCAACAAAAAGTGTAAGAGAGGTTCATTACACTCCAAGAACTTTGCATTTAGGGATACTCTTAAAATGTTGTGTCATCTCACCTCTCTTTTATGGTCTTTCTTCCCCATAGGTCATTAACTTGATATATTGGATACTCAATATATTTCATGTATGTTCAAATTATTTTAGTATTATAATTATTTTAAGTTTTATATACTATTAAATTTGTTGTGAATTTGATATACATATTATATACTTGTATTTATTTTTTTATAATAGGAGAAATTATCATTGATGCGATATTCTAAGTTTTTCAAATCAGTTTCTATAATGATTAATCAAATACAGTTCCAATAAAATATTTTAGAAGAATTGTGAAATTTGTAACGGAAGCTTAGAAGTTCAATGTTAATTATGTACTAATATATATTAAGAATTAGACGAAATTCATAATTTTTTTGTTTGGTGTATTTTATAATTTGCTGTAATCAATTATTGTGAAGGAATGCTAAACAATAACTTCTAGTATCTCGTGAGTAGTGTTCTTAAAATGTACAGGAAAGATAAAATACACCATTCGTTTCATTTTAAATTTTTTATTTGAGTTCTTTATAATTCTTAAAAAATAATTAATTGTGTCCATTTCAATTATAAAATGAATTTTATTTATTCAAAATACCTTTATTAGTTGTAGTTAATGGAAACATTTGATAGAATAAAATAAATAATGATATAGAGAGAAAAAAATAATTAATATTATAAAAATAACAAATAATTTGAGAAAAAAAATAATAAATAAAACATTTAAAGAGTATCTTGTGACCTTAAAGTAAACCATAATTTCAACTTCAATGTCCTTGAAGGCGGCTTTTTCTATAGCCCTCTTTAACTTTTCTGCTACTTGAAACTCTTCTTTCTCAATAGCATCTTCAAGTTGAAAGAAGAGGAAGAATAGAGTGAGATGTGTTTCCATCATTGTTGAGAATTAAAAGAAAAGAAGAAGAAGTACAAAGTGGAGGGATGAGAAAGGAGGGAGAGAAGTTTGTGAGATTCCACATTGAATTTGAAATTCAAATTTTGGGAATACGAGGTTTTGGAAAAACTAGAGATAATTATCTGACCTAATAATTTTTTTTCTTCTAATGACCAAATAAAAAATACAATTTTAATAATAATAATAATAGTAATTAACAGAAAATTAAAATTTAAAAACACATTTTTAAATCCTTTTTATTTTTCCTCTTTATGGGCCAAGCTCAATAAAACCCTTATTCTTTTTTTCCCCTTTCTTTTATTTCAAACTTAATTGCAATTTTAGTCTATCTATTTTTATTAATTCACGATCGACAATTTTGGTACATTCTTATGATTTTTTAACTAAAAAATGATGACGTGAGATGTTTTAAATAACGTGCTATATGATAGGATGATGTAGAATGATTAATACCTATGAAGTTGAAATAAAACATCATAAAAACTTAGATTTCAACTTCGGAATTTTTTTTTCATATTTTTAATTTAATTAATGATATATGAATAATTAATGCATCTAGATGGTTCTATATTTTAAATAACAATACTAATAATTAAGTTTAAATATGTCTTTGATCCTTGCAATTATAGTATTTTTTGATTTTGGTCCTTGTAAGTTTTTGTTTGATCCCTGCAAAAATAGTTTCATTATAAAATAGTCAGTCGTCAAATTTCGTCAAATTTCGTCAAATTTCTATTATAAAATCACTAACCGTTAATATATTTTTAATCCCACCAAGTGTTTGTGAGAATGTGTAAGAGAAATACTCCTCCTCATTCAACATAACAACAACAATTTGAAGTACCTTGATATACTCCAATATTGATACCCCCAATATTTTTTAGAATCAAGTTTATTATCTGTATTAGATGGAGCAAGCATTGTATATTTTGATGGGACCCATGAGGTTGATTATCACCTATATATATTACTTGCAATTCTGATGTTAACTATTACGGCCAAATTTGATTAATGCTAATAGTATTTTATTAGAATACTAACTCATCAGACCAGTGTCAATGGTTGCAATGAAATTAGTTCATAGTGATAGTACGACTAATGACTTAAATGGTATAGAAATGTGAGAAGACGATCATATATTTCGAAAAATGTAATCGGCAATCCATAGTGGATATTGGTAGTTCATTGGGCAGTCAAGTAATATTTGTGGGGAGAAAGAGAAGGAGATGTATTTTAAGAAAGGTGCAATTTTGAAGAGATTGGGGGGGGACTCTCAGGGAAACGAGATTCTAAGGAGAGGGGAGAGACACAAAACTCTGTAAAGAGAGAGGCATCGAACTCTTGAGGTGAGACACAAAACTCAATTGCAAGACACTTCAAATTATTGTTGTTGTTGTCTTGAATGAGGAGAAAGACTTCTCTTACGCACTCTCACAAGTGAAACCAAAAACTTATGTGTCAGAATTTTTGTAATAGAAATTTAACGGAAGGATTATTTTAAATCCTTTTTTATTTTTTTTCTTTATGGCCAAACCTAATAAAATCCTTATTCTTTTTATTTTTTTATTTTTTATTTTTAATTTCAATAATAATAATAATAATAATAATAATAATAATAATAATAATAATAATAATAATAATAATAATAATAATAATAATAATAATAACAACAACAACAAAATTTGGTGGATTCCACTTGGAGAAAGAGAAGGGAAAGTACAGTCATATCCATATTAAATAATTTGGGGTCCGATTCTAATCTTAAGCCAATAATAAAAATAAGTACTAAAAAGTAAAATTAATTTTTTTTTTAAATGTCAAGTTAGTACTTTATATTTATAAATATTTACATTATTGATTATAATTTTAAACCAACTAATTTAAAATCTAAAGTTCTTCTATTTTTTTTTTAATAAACTCATATAATTCTTAAGGGATTTTGATTGTCATAATCATAAGAATATAAATCTTCAACCAACTTTAAAAAAAATAACTAAACATGATAGAATTCGAGTAAGAGACATTTTATAGTTCTTAAAATTAAACGTGCAATTTTTAATCTATATCATAAAATCACATGAAAATTTATTATGTTGTTCTTGATATGAATCATGATAAAAATAATAGTAAAATTTTAAAAATATCTAATAAAAAATGATTGAAATGAGTTGGAATTAAAATAGTTAAACATTTTAATTTTTATAAACATAAGAGACTAACTTGATAGTCTCTTGATGTAATATGCAAATATATTAAAACCAAGGTGCAAATAATTCAATTGATACTTCAACAATCAACAATATAGATAATGTAGCATATATGGACAAAATATGTAGACACTTATTCTTTTCCCTCCAACCATTAAAAAAATCATTAAAAAATGTATTAATATATATATATATATATATATATATATATATATATTTTATGCTGATGTGACAAATCTAAATCATCAAATTATAATTTTTAATTATTTTTTATTAAAGTCTCAAATAATAAATCTTTGAGTTCTTCATCATTTTCATCAAAGTAAAAATAAAAATCCCAACTGATAGACATTGTGATATAAAGGACAAAAAATGAGGAGGGAAAACTACTTAGGAAACTATGAAAGACGTGGTCTTCAAAATATGATGAAATGTCTCAGAGTGATACTCCAAACACCACCTCTGAGAGAAAGTATTGTTGACATTTTTGTAGGAGATAAAATCGACCTTGCTTGGGAGGAGAGAATGATATGCACTTTTTGGAAGGAGAGAATCGTATAGTTACACTTTAGTGATGTCTTCTGGAAGTGAGTCTTAGCTGAAGATTTTGTTTAGAATGGAAGAAGAAAACTCGAAGTCCAAGAAGAAGAAATAGATTTTGTTTGAATTGTGTTTAAATTAGAAATAAGAATAAATGAGATTGAGAACAACTTTTACCAATCTTGAATTTAAATATTTTTATTTTTATTTTTGAAGGGAGCAAGCTCAAGCCATTTCATACTAATCAATTTGTGTTAAAGGGTAATTCAAGATCTCCAATAGTAAAATAATCAACAAATACATTTTTCATAATTTAAGTAAAAATTGATCTATATGAAAAAACGAGATGGAATAAATGAAAAAGGCAATGTTCTAAGAATAATTCTGAAAAAGTCTAGAACACATAAAAAGAAACGAATGAATGAAAAATTATTTCAGTAGAAAGTTATTAGAATTAATGTAAATCAATCAAAGTGCTTCAAACATTTGAATTGATATAGAACTTGAAATATAATATCATCTCAATGAGAGTCAATTTTTTTGAAGTAGACTTTGTATCAATTCAGACACAAACTAGAATTGATATAAACCAGTTTGATAGTGGCAACTACTCTTTCATCCATAAGAGGTACTTGAAGAAGTATAACATTACTTGTATGCTATTGTATTGAGGCAAAATCTTTTTATAAGGGGAAAACTAAATGTAATAATAATTTGCTATGAGCTAATATAAAAATACACGTGTTGCTTATCTATCTTGATTTGTTACTTAATCTAAGTATTTCATGATTCAACTTTAATTTTACCTCATTTCACTACTAGAAATTTCGCCTATAGTGACTGATTTAGAGACCGAATATTTTCAGTCACACTGACGATCAAAATAGAGACCGTAATTTTGAACTTATCAACTAAATATTTTTTCATCACTAAAATCGGTCGCTAATGAAATTTAGAGCCTGAAATAGCAACTAAATTTTAGCGACAAAAAATTCAGTCGCTAATTATCACTAATATAAAATTTTCCTTTTACACTAGCGACCGAAATAGTGACTGAAATTTTAAACCTTGAAAATAAATATTATTCCATCACTAAATTGGTCGATAACAAAAAGTAGAGATTGAAATAGCAACTAAATTTTAGTGACTAAAATTTCAGTCGCTAACTATTTTTTAATTACATAATTTAATTTTCTTTCTTAATAAAAAAAAAAAGAAAAATGTGAAATAGTTTTTGCAGAATTAATTTTTTTTACAAAATGTGAAATATTTAATAATTAATTAGAAAAAAAAGAAATAATTAAAAAAAGAAATAAAAAAACAAATTTATGTAGTCATGCATTTGAATATTTGTTCTGTCAAATTTTTTTCTTTTTCAGTTTACTCAAACAAACTCTAAAACCCCATTTCCTTCAACCGTTCTTTCTCGACACCACAACTCAAACTAATCGACTCCCAGCCTACATGGTTCAAGCAATTAAGTCAAAGAAACACTTATTCTTTATCGGACTCAATTCTTTCGTTCACTTCTCTTTCTTTTCTTTCACTATTCCTACCAAGTCTTGGGTTCTCTTGATGCTTTCAATCAATTTTTCTAAAAAAAAAAACCAGTTCCTTTTTCTTTCTCAACCCACCACAAATCCTAAAACCATCCTTCTTTGCTAATCCCTTCTCATACCAACCTCTGCAACTACGACGTGACACCAACCGCTGTGGCGTGAAGCCCTCATTGTTTACCGTCTCGTCGGCTATCGTGAACCAAAAGATAAGGAATCTATATTCTAATTTTCTAATTATGCTTCATTATTGTTGTTTTTTTGTGATGCAATCATTTTGAATTTATTTAACCGAAAGGGGTAAAGAAATTCTGCATATAAGGTGTTTGATAATATGCACATAATTTTAACTAAAGGGGGTAATGTGTTACTGTTGCAGTTGGTAATTACTAAACTACATGTTTTCTTACTATTATTTTCATAATTAAATATGCTAACTCTCTGATTCTATATTAACTTTGAATGAATGATATTGGAATCAATGTAGACAATTCTCTGGATATTAATACATATATTTGTGTGTATATTAATATTAATATTCGCATTAACCTACTACAAATTATGATATCAGCTTATTTGAAGAAGATTCTTAATATTACACTAACAAGGAAATGTGTATATTAGATTCTTACTATTATTTTCATGGTTAAATATGCTTACTTTGTGACACTCAATAAATCGTATGAGTTTTATATCAAGTAAATCTAATCATATCACATGACAATTGATAGCATAAGTATTGTATATAAGATAGCGTGTATTTTACAAAAGTGTTCATAGTATGTTGGAGAAAACTACAATCCTAGTAAATTATGTAAATGTCAACCAAAATTATATTGATTAGAGTACTAATTAGACTTATTAGTTTTTTCCTTTATTCGTGTATGTTTTCCAGTCAACCAACTTGCTTATCTTTTCTCTTTGTTTGGTTTGCATTTAGCTGTTTATTATTGTTACTAGTACTGAAACTAACTTAACTATCAGGGACCTTGTTATGGATGACTAGGGGCTTGGCATGGTTAGTAGTCAGTTTTCTCCATTTTGTGATGCAGCTAGAAGTTATACAATGTAGATGGTTTTAACCAAGCTATTGTTTTGGGTGTCCAAATTTATTGTTATGATTTTGACTAAGATAATCTTAAATTTGCTGAATGTGAGAACGTTGGTTTATTTTGGTATGATTATCTGAGTCAGCAAATTTAAAGGAAATATGTTCTGGAGTTGAGGCAAAATTTAAGGGAAATATATTTTGTAGTTGAGGCAAAATTTCCAGCTCCCGAATTGTTATTTACTCTGGGTTCTTTTGCATTTTCTAACTTGTCAAATTGAATGGGTTATTTAACGGTGTAATCCATATTTTTTTGGGACGAAACAAACTCATTTCATTTGCAAGAATAGTCAAATGGGCAAATACAATATGTTAAGTTTGAAAACCATTTAGCTAGCTTCCTCAACTATGGTATGAATACCGGTCACCCAATTAAAATTGAAAACCAGATTAGATTTATAATAATTTGGTTTGGAGTTTAATATTTGAATGGATTTGAATGTTGAGTTTTTATATGTTGTTAGACGGATTTGAATGACATTCCTCCTAGTCATTCAAATTTGTTTCTCCACACACATAAACGTGGCAAGGATAAAACTTGGGTTGATAAAAGATCGGAATATGTTCATGTCAGAGCTTTCAACTTTAAAGTGTATATTATTTATTTTTCTATGTTGGTTTTTTTTATCTTCATATAAGATCGAAATAAAGTGTTTTAAAATATTAATTAGCTTTATATTTATGTTGACGGGAAAAATTTAAACGTAGGTTTGAAGAATTGACCCAAGAAACAACTTCACAAGGAACTCCTCCATCAAATGAATTAGAGGTGTGGTGTGTGGTTGCTGAAATAAAAAGTGGACGAGAATATGGTATCGAAATGGAATCTACTGTATTATTAGGGAGACCTAATTATCGTGGATCATGTTCTTCATCGGTAGAGTGGGTTCAAAGACATGAATTTGAAGAAATGAGAAATGGAAGAGATCAACTTCGAGAGGAATTGACTAATACAAACAGAGCAGTTGAGCGCAACAACCACTTGATAAAACAACTGATGAATAGCTTGAACTTTAAACCCATGCCATATACTAGTGATCAAATTCATTAAGATGAGAATAATAATAATGATGATGAGATTGGTGATCATGATGTCGGTGATTTTGATGATGAGATTGTTGATAACGATGCTCGTGATCATGATGGTAAAAAGTTAGATGGATAATGATAAGTTAATCTGAAGAACCAATATGTTGCAATTTGTTATGACTAGATATATTATGTTTAAACTAAAATTTTATTTGTATTATTTTGAGTACTTACAAATATTAGTTAAATGTATTATGTTCTTTAATTATATACATTGATATGATTAATGTTTTCAAATGATTTTGGTGTATGAATTTTTTAGATATTGAAAACAAATTAAAAAAATTATTTTTATTGTTCTTTTGAACATTAAAGTAATGTATTTTAAAAAAAAGGTAATATTTAGAGACGGAATTGGTGACCAAATATTTAATAAAAATAATAATTTATATCACAAGTTTCGTCTCTAAATTGGTCGCTAATGACATAAAAAATTAATTCAAAGTGGTTGCTAAATCAGTCTCAATAATCGGTCACAAAATTAGTCACAAAATTCAGTCATAAAATCGGTCACAAAATTCGGTCACTAAATCGGTTGCTAAATTCGATCACTAAATCGGTCACTAAATTCGGTCACTAAATTCGATCGTTGATTTGGTTGTAACAACTAGCGACTAGCAGTTTACTAACTGATTTAAATTGGTCACTAATTCGGTCACTATTGGATTTAGTGATCGAAAAATTGGTCTCTAAAAGCGTTTTTTTCTAGTAGTGTTTATTTTATAATTATAAGTTGAATAATTTTATGAAGAACATATTTTTTTTTAAACAACTCAAATAATTTTCAAAAACAACAAAATATAATTTTAACCTTCAATTTTTTGTATTTTCCAGTCAATCAAGTTTAACATTATTAAAATTATCCCCCAATTACTTGGAATCGAACTCAATCTACACTATGTAATTGTAAATAACCCAATTAATAGTCAAATAACAAACTGCAATAATGGATTATAGTATTTTTACAAACCTTGTTGAACACTTTTTATATTTGTCTTGCAATAATTTATTAATAATATTAAAGATAAGAGAAATGAAATGATGATGTATCATTTCAATTCCATCATTCATGCCAAGCTTATAAATGGTCCAACCCATTACAACTTCATTCTTATTTTGTAGAATTTGGGACAATTCCATGACTCATTGAACCGAAAATCCTAACAACACAACTATGACTCCAACACTTGTGTTCCCCCAAATATCAAAAAATAAAAAATACTAACCTAATCCCAAAAAACTATAAAATATTTAATCATATTCCTCTGGTACACTCACTCCGTATTTTTTTTTTATATATATATATCCTATTAGAATAACATCATAGTCTTAAAATAACAGAGATTCAAAATCGCAAACTAGAAACACAAGACTTTTGATTATAAAATTTGGCAAAGTATACCTAAGTCTTCGACTATAGTGCATATGTAGTTCATTCTTATTAGATGAATAAATTAAGATTATTGAGTACAAATTGTGTTTAAATACTAATAATAGAGTTCAGATTACAATAATACTCCTGAACCATATCACATGAAGTTATTGCCCCCACAACAAACAGTTGAGCCAAACTACCCACTTGATACTACCTATGAGTCATACCCAACAACTAGGGATGGGAATAGGTTGGGCCGTCCGTCAGGGGCCTATGACCTGGTCTACTTATAGCCTGACCTATTTAATAAAAAGGCTAGGCTCATGCTGTTTTTAAAGCCTATTTATTTAAATAGATCAGACTTAGACTTATAAAAAAGCCTATTAGGTCTGATAGGCCGACCTATATATATTTTATTATTTATTAATATTAATATTATTATTTATTATTTATTAATATTATTTTTTTTTAATTATTATTATTATTATTATTATTATTATTATTATTATATTAATAATATTATTTCCTATTTTAAATTCTATCAATTAGGCAATCACTCAGTGAGCATTCCATATTCGGTAGCGATTTCATATTTGGTAGTCATTCCATATTCGGTAGCCGTTCAATTAGTCAATAACTCAGTAGTCGTTCCATATTTGTTTAAGAGGTAATCATGAGTGTGTTTGTTTCAGAAAAAAAAAATCTATTATTTGATACAAAAAATTATTTTTTAGGGTTTAAAGGATGTTTGTTTCATATTTTTTAAAAATTATTTTAAATAGGCTTTTAAATAGGCTTTCAGGCCAGACCAGACTTTTAAAAAGGCCAGGTCAGACCGGAATAAAAGCCTACGATAGGCTGTAGGCCAGGCTTAGGCCTAAAAAATAAATCGTAGGCCAAACTCAGGCCTTTCAAAGTCTGGTCTGACTTGGCCTATTCCCACCCCTACCAACAACCTCCACCTTGGTGAATATCAAACTCCTATAAATGTTTACTACATGACGTTCACTTTCTGACAATTGGGAGGTACAACTCTTGCTTAACACAGAGAAACATGTAACAAGTCCAAGTAGTGATTGAACTTGTCTTTGGTGACTAACTTGGTCGACATGTTAGTTGCACTCTTTGAAGTATGAAACTTTTCAAGTAATATCTGTCTAGATGCAAGTAACTATCTGATCTTGTGAAATCTCACATAATATATGTTTGGTTCTAGCACAATTCACCTGATTCTTGCCAATACGCACTTTGACTATCACAGTGCATCTGAACTCCACCTTGCTCAACACCAAATTCCTTTACTAATCCGGTAAGTTATAAAGCCTCTTTGATAGCCTCAACTACTGTATGTACTCTTCTTTAGTTATAAACATAGCCACTATGGATTGAATTGATGACTTCCAACAAATAAGTGTATGAATTGAGTTGGTCTGAAGAACAATATCCATTAATTGTTTTGATGATTACACAAATTATTTTGTGAGAAAAATTCATCGTGCTAATAAATTTATATACGTGTACAGACCTTTGTCACGAAATTTAAAGCCTTTATGATGCATCCTCTTATGAAAAGATAAGATATACAAGAAAATTAAGACAATGCTATGAAATGTCTATTAAGTTAAAATTGACTATGACAAACGCATTCTTAACGCACCTCTGCTTAGTCTGTTAATACAAACTTGCTCTGATGATTTTACGTCTGATAACTTTGGTATATAAATTGATCATTTGATAAAGTCAACAATCTAATAAAGTAAACACTTTGATAAAGTTAACTTTTGAACATCATCTGCTCATCATAGTAGACTTATTATATGACTAAAAAGTGCATGAAATCCTATGGTAGTGTCATCTTTTGGTCATCCTGTCATTACTATCAGGACACGCTGAATAAATTATGAAGACATATTTAGACAAACTTTTAATGTTGATTTAAAATCACTTAAAATTTAATACGAGTTATTATTTCACATGCTTATTCCATGCAATCACAACCACGGTTAGAAACCATAATAGACTGAAATTTTCTCTATAAAAGGATTCATGATTGTCACTAAAACATAACCTGACAACACAAAATCAACAAGAGAAAAATATTTACCTTCACAGATACAAACTCGTGAAAAAATCTTGTATTAGCTGAAAGTGCTGAAAAACCTTAATTACTTTTTTAGAGCAATTTTTGTAAATACCTTGTGTGAGTGTTTGTGAGAAACCCGATTTAAACACTATTCCAACTTGGTTCAGTAGTGACTGTCACCCTTAACAATTTGATTGTACTAAGTTAGAAGGGTGAGAATACTTGAACGCAGTCAGTTTAATTAGAATGTGTTCAATGGACTTGTGATACTATTGGTGATTAGTAGATTAAATCTTTTTGTGTGAATGGACTAGACGTAGCTACCATGTTGGTGGTGAACCATGATAAATTGGCTCGTGTTTATCCCTTTGTGATACTATTGGTGATTAGTGGATTAAATATTTGTTTTTAATTGAATTTTTGAAACAAAACATAATTCAAACCTCTTCTTGTGTTTTTCTCTCTATAATAAGTCCTCCTACAAGGGTAAAAACATATCTTGTTGTAGACCTTCTATCATCCATACCAGCTGCATAATTAGAATCAACATATCATACAACTGAGTGATCACCCTGTTTGCTGCTAAACATGATACCATGACCTATTGTACCCTTCAAATACTAGAAAATCCATTTGACTGCTTCCCGATGACACTTACCTGGTTTGAAAATAAACTTGCAAATTTGACTTACAGATTGTGCCAAATTTGGTCTAGTGAAAACCGTAACATACATTAAACAACTAACAACACTAGCATACAAAAACTTTGGCATATAATCATCTTCTGGATATGTCTTTGGACATTGAGCTAACAAGAGCTTAAAGTGATTCGCCAATGAAGTATTCATAATCTTCAAATTTCTCATATCAAATCTGTCTAGCACCTTTTCAACATAGCTATTCTGAGAGAGGCATAATTTTCTAGCACTCATATCCATAAAAATTTCCATACGAAAATCTTCTTAGAAGCACTCAAATCTTTCATGTCAAACTCCTTTCCTAACAAGATTTTTAGTTCATTTACAACATGTAAGTGATTAACAACAATCAATATGCAATAACATAAAAATAAAAGAACTATCATCTTAACATAAACACAAAAATCATACTCACACTTTCTATAGCCAATTTGAAGTGCAGGAATCAAAGCACTTGTACCACTGCCTTGGAGAATTCTTTAGTTCATATACAAATCTCTTCAATTTACAAACTACTCTACCATGTTGAGTATCATTGAAACCCTTAAGCTGCTCCATGTAAATTTTCTCATCTATATTACCATGAAGGAATGTTTTCTTCACATGCATCTGCTTTAAATACATGTCCCGACTAGCTACCAAGGCTAACACTATTATGATAGAAGCATTTCTAACGACAAGAGAGAAAATCTCATCATAGTCAATCCCATTCCTTTTATGTTACCGTTGGTTTTCACATGTAAATCTACATGCAACCAATAGCCCTTTTCCCTTTAGGAAGCTGAACAAGCTCCCATGTTTGATATTTCTTTAAGGACTTCATCTCCTCCACCATAGCACCTACCCACTTATCTTTCTCTTGGCTAGCTATAGCCTCTCGAAAGGTGGATGTATCTTCATAACTAGTAAAAGGAGCACAAGTTGTCAAGTCTTCGTACCCAAATCTTTCTATTGACTTGATTTGATGACGCTATTAGTCACATACAAGAGAGTAATATTGTACTCCACTTGTATGTTCAAATTTAGATTCTGGTTCGGCTTGTGGTTTAGGCAATACTCAAGTTTGCTTACTGGTAATGGCTCAACATTGACCTGAATCACCTTATTGTTAAAAATTGCCTTTTTTTTATGGACACATTGGTTTCAACTGACTATTTTAACATGAAATGCTCATCAACTACAACATCTATCCATTGATCATCATCTTCTTTGAAACTGGATCTCATAACTTGAACCCCTTCACACCTTTTGCGCAGCCAATGAAGACACACTTATTTGACTTTAGGTCATGCTTTGATTTATCTTCATTAGGTATATGCACATAAGCTGGACACCTAAAAATTCTTAAATTGTCAAGATTATTTAGGTTACCTGCCCATACATTCTCTGCAACTTTCCCCTCCAATGAAGCTCTTGGTGACCTATTGATAAGATAACACGTCATGCTAATACATCTTGCCCTTAGAAAATCCAACATTTTACCAAATACATCTTGCCCTTTCAATTAGCGACCTATTTATTCTCTCTGCCACACCCTTTTGCTATAGTATCTTTCAAATCAAAAAATGCCTTTGAATACCATGTTTTGCACAAAATTTCTAAAAATTTGACTTAGTTTACTTTGTCCCATTATTTATCCGCAAATACTTGATTTTTTCTGTCCATTTGATTTTCAACCTACTTTCCACACCTTGAACTTGACAAAAACTTCATATTTATATTTGGGGAAGTACACCCAAACCTTGCGTGAAAAATAATTTGTAAAAGTCACAAAATGCCTGGAACCACACATAGAGGACTCTTTGTTAGGTCCTCACACCTCAAATTGCACAGAGTTTAGGATTCCCTCAATTTTGTGTTTCTCGGATATAAAAAGAACACAACATTGTTTCTCAAGTATACAATACTTGCACAAATCCAGCTATAGACACCGTTCAGAAAAAGTCTTTTATAAAGTTTTGTCATTTAATGCTCATTGATCTATATGAGAAACCATTTACCTATAGAGTACCTAGGGAGATCAAATTCATTCTCAATTCTGGAATTTATCTAACATCATTTAATGTTTGCATGCCACTATCATCTATAACATTTTTAATTTGTCTCATTCTAGTGATAACACATGCTTTATCATCATCCAAATAAACAAAACTAAAATTGTCTAACTTGAATGTGGTAAATCACTGCATGTGCGACATCATATGATAAGAACAAGCAAAGTCAAGAGTTGACGTTTCTGTATTTGCTAGATGAAAAAAAAAAAAAGAATATCTACTTCACTGTTAAAGTCGTCAGTTTGAACCATGTATGCAAAACTGGATGAAACCTGATGTTTGTTTGGACATTCCTTCCTCTAATGCCTGATTTGTTTGCAAATGAAGCATTCTACTATTTTTATATTCTTTTATTTAGACCTCTTCTTCCCAAAATATACTTTACCTTTGTTCCTCCCACGATCTTGACCTCCCTTTTAAATACAAATTTTTGCTTGAAAATCCTTCTTCTGCATTATGTTTTTTATTTATTTATATATTTTTATATATAGAATGGGAATGAAGTGTAACAATAATATTGTCCAACTTGATAGTGTATTTCCCGTATGTAAGAGTTGTCACTAAGGGTTCGAATGAACCTAATAACGACAACAACAAAGTAATAGTCGTGTCTTCATCATTGACCATCACCCATGCCTCATCAAATTAGTGATTATTCAGTTGAAGGTATTGATATGAAATCGCAAACAAGAATCACAAGACATTTGATCACAAAGTTCGATAAAGCGTGCCTACATCTTCGAACACAAAACTTTTGTAGTTCCTTCTTATTAGATTGATGACTTAGAGTTTACAAAGTACAACATGTGTTTATATACTAATAATAAGGTTGAGATTACAACAATAACTTTGAATCATACAACGGAGAACTATCGCTCCCCGCACCCTTAGTTGTCTACCATAAAAAAAAAGTTGGGTCAAACCACTCACCTGTTACTACCTATGAGCCATACTCAACATATTCCAAAACATCTTCCTCCTTTGCCATTTCTAGTCACAATTTCCCCCTCTTTTGTTTTTTAATCATTCCTTAATCAAACTAGGTTATTGTATCATAATTTGATATTCTTTGTACGTAACTGCAGAATTAACATAAAAATAGAAAACCGTTTTTTGGAATTATAAAAACTTTATTACTTAACTATACAAAATACAATCTATCATCATCTTGCAAAAGAGTATCATAGTTAAACATAAAACTCCTAAATTACAAAATTACCCCAAATCCTCATGTCACTTGGTTAGCGTCTAATGTAACTCAATATTAACGAATGCAAGTCCTTATTCTCATCGTAACATAATGATACTACATCGAATCACCTTAACTGTAGCATATCTGAAATGTTTATTGTACGGTCAGAACCACAATTCAAATATATAAGAGAAGCATAAAGAGCATAATAGGCACTCATGCAACAAACATATTTATTTTATTAATTACCGATATTTTATTTAATTAAATTAACAATTCAACCCATAATTACCAAAAAGTATACCCCTATAGATGACAAACTCGGAGCCATCTAAACCAAATTAGGAGTCATGATGGTGGAAATGATGACATACAACACAATCGAGATAGATATCCGATTGATAAGTCGGAAAGACACCATATATAATCGGCTATAGATGTTCTGATTGCTAAGTCAAATGAGAAACACCATCCGATAAACTCAAACACGGCTCAAAAGAATCCAAAGAGAATAAACACTATATTTTTTACTCAATCAAATTCTATCTTAATTTCATAGAATAACTTACATTATATACAAGCTATCTTCAATTGACTCATAAACTCTAATAAATAAAATACAACCTAATTAAAATCTAATTGACCAAAATTAAATTCTAATACTAATTACTGCAAACTTTTGGTCAATAAACCTTTTAATATTATAATTTTAAACTTAAATATGCTAACTAAGAGCTAAAAATTGGACCACTAAATTATGGCATCCGTGAAAATTATTGTCAAATAAAACAAAAAGAGACACGTTAGGCACTCTTCCAAATAATGATAGTTAAATGGCAAATATTTAGCCAATTGGAAATGAAAATTGTGATACGGTTCCAAATCAATTACAACGTGAATCATCAATTGAAGGCAATAAGACACAATTCCTAGGACTAATAGGAATTAACAAAAAAAAAAACCATGTGCACTCATAAGAATGTCAAAACCGTTATAAATGAAAAGAGTAAAGGTTTATTTTGTTCTCTAAGAAATTTTGAGAAAAATTAAAACATTCTTTAGTCTATAAGAAAAATAAATTTAATCAAATTAGTCTTTACGTGAATCACAGTTAAAAAATTGAATTTTTTTTATTGATTATTCACATGTAATTTATACATAAAAGGACAATTAGATATTTGACGGTAATTAAAAATAGTTAATTAAATCCACGACAGAGACTCTAAACTTGTTCATTTAATTACCGTCAATAACTTAATTGTCTATTTTTAATTATTGTCAAATACTCAATTGTCCTTTCTGATAGAAATTACATATGGGTTAATCAAGTTGATGAGTCATCGGACAAGTCGGCAAAAAAAATTCAATTTTGTATTTGTGGTTCACATAAAAATTAATTTGGCCCGATTTACTTTTCTTAAGACAACAAATATTTGTATTTTTCTCAAAAACTAAATTGAATCTCTAAAAAATGTTCAGGAATCAAAATAAATCTTTGCTCAATAAAAAATAAATCGACGTAATAAATTTATTGTAAAAGTGTTAATTTTCATATGTTTATTTTTTATAAGTGTCCACGTACTAAATGAATTCATGATCATTTTCCACAAATACAGACCTGCATAAAAAATTTAGTTATTAAAATAAAATCTCCTTTTGAGCTTTCTAATTATTGTTTAAAATTTAGATTTTTCTCCCTCTTTTTTAACACCCTCATATTTTTCAATTTGCTCTTCTACTTTTCTCTCAAAATTTCTTCTCCTTATTTTTCTTTTCACCACTTTTATTTTTCTCGTGTGTTTTGCATTTTTCTCAACCTATGATCCAAATTCTTCCTATTTATACCATATCAACGAGATCAATCAATTTGAGTTCATTTGGATTAGTCTCTTCTCTCACATCAGTTTTACCATTGTGATATTGAAGTTGTCTACTCTCCGTTTCTTTCAAATTGGCCTCCACGATGCAAAGTTAGTCTTATTCCAATAATCCTAAGAATGAACTCAAGGTTGAAAAACACAAGAATGAGAGTCTGAATTGTGTTTTACAGTTTTAAAAATTTCTTTGATAAACTTGGTAATTAAAAGATATCAATGAATAAACAAAGGAAATAAGAAAATCACACAGATTTATACTAGTTCACAACTATGTTCAATCTCTTCAAGCAGAAGTATTTTTTTCAATAATTCAAATTGAATTACAACACTTAACCTCAACCAGTTAAGTCTTCTCAACTTTCAGTCTGCACCTATAAACCGTTGAGTAAAATAATCTAGCTAAGTTACAAGTGAATGAGTTTGAGTTTTTCTAAAAAATCTCTTTCAAGAAGGTTTTTTCCAACATAATACTTTCAGATTTATCTTTTTTAACACTTAGATAAATTTTGAATAATTGTGACAAATAAAAAAGAGTATATTAAAAAGTGTGTCAAAGAGTTTACTACAAGCAAGTTGTCAGAGCAATGGAGAGAAAGAGTTGAGTAAGATTGCACATAATCCATGCATAATTACTGATAACAAAGTGATAATATTAATGTTTATGTGAGTGGCCAAAAATGAAGAAGCTTCATGATTTGCTTTTAGCCATTACTATGTGATGGAATTATACTCTATTCATAAAATTTTATGGTCTCCCTCAACCTTTCTTTCCTCTCCTTCTCACCAAATTTTGCTTATTCAGTGACTGTTTTGTTTGTCTTGACAACTTTATCTCAAACTTTGTTTGTTGTGCCAACTTTCTAATCTATCTTCAGAAAATGATGTATTTTGAATAAAGAATTATTATAGTTTAGTCATTTTTGCTATTATGCAGAAAACAAACTTTTTAAGTTCTTCAAAAGTAGCATAACTTGTGGAATAAGACAGTAATACCAGTTACATGTCATCACTCTTTATTGAGTCATACTATTTTTAAGACTTCTAAACTGGACTTTTTAACAATGTAGCACAAACGCGTGCCTGACATGTGTCAATGTCTGATGCGACACCGACATATGTAATTATAACTTATATATAATCCCTTTCATTTTCTTAAATCTTTACTGGTATATACGTATCTGTGCCTATGTCCCTGGCTCATACCTATTTACTTGTGTCAAAGGTGTGAAGTCTGTTTTTCCAGCATCCATGAACCTGCAAATTATCATGTTTGAGGACTATTACTTGGCAAGGTTTCCAGCTTCTCAATGTATATTCAAAGTGTTACTGTTGGATATAGCTCATAGTTGGTAATAAGTGCACAAACAGCTTGATCCAAGGGTAATATTGTAAATTACATTGTAGAATTTAAACAGAAATTATATCCTATAAACCCTAAGTTTGATTGGTAGTAGAAAGGTATGGCAATCCAATCGGAGACGTAAGCACAATTGATTAAACTTTGTGATCAAATCTTCTGTCTTTTTATTTGTGTTTTCGTTTCTATTTTCTTTTCAACCGAGATTGCTATTCTAACATAAAGAAACATTGGCTGGTTATCTCTTACCTTATGTTTTATGGTTGAGTTCATATTCTTTTATAAAAGACCAAAAGTTTAAGCCGGTTGTACAGTGGAGTTAAGATCAAAAGGTTACTGTGTACTCTTTTTTTTTACTTCAATATGCAAATTAATCATATTTAAGTTTCACTTTATCTGTTACTAGCAAATATGTAATTCCATTGGCTTAAATTATGATAAAGTGAGAAGATTTATATATCGAATTCATTAAAGTTTTTTAGGTAAAGATGTGATATCCCTTCCTCATTTAGTTGCTCTTAATTTAATATGGCAAACCTCTAAACTCCTCTTCACGATCTAAAGTTGGATGCATTTTGGGATTTACTTTTCTTAGTGACGATTGTGATTCTAAAAACATAAATTTGGTTTTGATATCTATATGAATTCTTGAGTATAATTGTTTTTACTTTCAGAGTCAATTCTAAGATAAAGTTGAGATTTTGATCTTTTACTTTCAAACGTGATTTTAAATTTTAAATTTATTATTAAACTCACTTTTAAGTGAATGTATTCAAATATAAATTACTTTACATTCAACTCACTTTTAATCAAAATCAGTTTTTACTGCCGAAAATTAACGTATACTAAATTCCTTTCGCTACTTCTTATCATTGTAATTACTCATTTCCACTTTTACTGTGGATAAAATAAAATAAACTCTTATCTTATTTTGTATTATCCGTTTGAAGTGAAACAAATAACAAACTGCCTAACATTATTTTATCTTTTTTATGAAAATAAAAATCACTAATTATTAGTTCAATCTTTCTATTGTGTATTATTACATAAAACACAACACAATGTCGCAAACCGCAAATTGAATTCTTATCGGGATAAATATCCGTGTTTAATTATCAGCGGTGACTCAAACATGATTACTTTCAAAATTGGATTAGCTCTCAAAGTTTTTTCCCACACCTAGCTTTACCTTGATGATGTGAGCCAATCCACTAATTCAAACTGTTTTTGACCTTCTAGACCTTACTCTGATGATATTTTCTTCCTACAAAGGCCATCTTATTTTTGGAAAATAAAATATCCCTAAAGTTTTGTAAGACAAACTAAGAAAGTGATATTACCTTATTTCTTAGGACATAATTTGGAAAGACTTGGATATGTGGCCAATCTATATACAATCTAATCCACCATACTAACACCACTGAAAATATCAAATAAGGAAACAAAGACAGTATTAGAGAAAGGTTGAGGGAATGTGATGATGACACAAAATGTATGGAGTCATGCATAAGTAAAACAGATAAAACTTTGATGCTGAGGGAATATTTTGTTAGTTTTATTGTGTTCAAATGGAGATATTGTGTTGACAGTTGCATCAGCATAATAGCATCATCGTTATTGCCAAGTGGAAGGACTGCTCATTCAAAGATCAAGATTCTGGTTCCTACACTTGAGTCCTCAATTTGCAACATTGAACAAGGAGATGAACTAATTCAACTTTTGAAGCTAGTTAAGCTTATTACATGGGATGAGGCTCCAATGTCTCATAAGTTTTGCTTTGAAGCATTAGACAAATTATTGAAAGAAATTATGAGTATCAATGGAATCGTTTCCGGTTGTGCAAAGACATGAACAAGTATACACAATCAAATAAGTAATAAAGTGATAAGTAAAAGGTCGTTGACACGAGGATTTAGTTTAATTCTCATAACTTATACATTAATTCAAATTAATTAGTAAGTGAAAAATAGGTGACAAAAATATTCATGTGACAAAGAGTAAATAATGCTAAGGTTGAGAACTAATTGGTTAAAATGGTTGGATTATGTTTTCTTTGAAATGTATGAGTTACTTGGTTATTCTTCGAGGTACTACAATATTTAAGTTACAATGTTTAAGTGCAGAATATAACATGCTTGTGAGCTACCTGAGAAAATAGAATGACATTAAAATTCCTTATGTCTAAGCTCTCATCAATGTAACCAATGTTACTCCATTTATTATTGATTAATTTCTCCTACATTTAGGATGTATTCCTTAGACTCCTTCCTTTAATTTTCTATGATTTTAGTTTTATGTATTTCCAACTTATTGTATCTTAACTAATGCTTATTTACAAAAATTGTATACTGAAAATTTGGAGTTCATGTTATTTAATCAATTATTCACATAGATTTCATTTATACTTTATGTTAGAAATGATGATGACATTATTGGAAGAGTGTTGAAAATAATGATGACATTAATAAAAGTTAGTGTTGTTGTAAATTGAAAAATAAGGAAGTTCCACATGAGAGGGATATTACACACTAATAGTGTTTATAAGGTGGAGGTATGTACTTTGGAGTGTGTCCCAAGGGGTACCCCAATTCTGTACAGGAGGGAGAACGCATGCAAAGTTGACCACCACACGCGTCGCCCGGTCGGCTTTGGCCTTGGTTTTGGCTTTGGCTAAATGGTGTATTATCTTTTAGTATATGAAAAAATTAATAAATTATTTATATATTTAAATTAAAAGAATGCTTGCGTTTTTATCTCCTATTGTTACGTTAATTCCGTAATTGTCTTCCACCGAGTCAACATTAATTATCTGATCCAGTTTTCCTTCCTGAATTCGTGCGTGTTTTTGTCCGGTTAAAACCCTAATATTTGGTCTCATGTATCTGTTGTTGCCCGGTCAAAACTCAGAGTCAAAACCCTAAGTTTGGAGCGCACGCTTCGGGTGGTCAACTGTTTTGGAGCGCACGTTTCTGATGTCAAATCTTGGAGCTTACGTTCAGATGGACCCTTGATTTTTTCAGATCCAGTTGCGGATTTCCTCTATAAATAAAGGGTTCTCCTCAGTTGAAAAATCACACAAAAAGCTCTTTGCATCTAATTTTTTTCCCTCCTCTTCTCCTTCTTACTTTTTCTTCTCTTTCTTTCGAGCGGTCTTAGTGCCATATTACGAGTGGCAGTCATACGACTCTCATATTGAGGGTGTAATTCTAGAACGGTTTTCTACAGTGCAGTAGAACTCCAATACAGAGTATCTGAGCTGTTTTATTTTGGGGACTTCGTGGTTGATAGTCTGCCTTGCACAATTTGGGCAGTGCCTCGAAACGTCTGAAAGAGAGCAACCTAGTCCGCGACTCAATCCAGTAATATTTTCGGTGGCATAAATTATTTTAAAAAAGTTTTTCAAAATTCAAAAACAACAGTTTAAGACATGATGTGAATCTGATTAGACTCTACTTGCATAATTAAATATTATGCTATTTTTAATTTGTTCAACAATTTATTTCTTTCACTTCAAATATTTGGCGTTTGCCATTGAAATAGTATCTTGGTATATATGTACACCTTAGCAATTTATTTTTTTGGAATATTAACTTCACATTTGCAGCATCAGAGTTTGCATTTCTATTTAAAACTGCAATAACAATTACATCGATATATTGTTAAACAATTATTTTGCAAAAAGTAAACCAAAATTATAATAATTTAAATTTCAAGAAGTATTCTTTAACAATCTATTATAAAGTTATATGTCAATAAGTTTATGGAGTTATTTTACAAAGTATGACAACTGTTGACTATGTACAATTCATCAAATTTTTGGGCACACATATCAATAATAAAAAGAAAATGTGGCCTAAAAAGAGGAATTAGATTGCACACAGAATGAAATAATTAATTTCAACGGTCGGGTTTAAAATTAACTAAGTAACTCATATTTTATATTCCAAAAATAGGCACCTAAAACTTCAATTTTAAAACATTTACGTAAGAGAATATTTTACATAAGATATGGTCAAAGTCAACTCTAACAAAAAAATATATATTTAGAAATTAAAAAACACTACTAAAAATGTACCTTGTACGCGGGTTGGGTTGAGCTCGACAAAATTTGATATCTGAACCGATCGATTATCTTTGAGTTGGATTGAGTTCTAAATATGTATTTTTTTTATTTAACTCGAACCGATCCGATCAATAACGTATTGGGTTGGGTTGAGTTAGCGGGTTATATTTTATTTACTGTTTTTTTTTTTATTTCACCGGAGAAACATAAGTAACAACAATAACAATTTAATTGAATGAAAATATATTTAATATTTGAATGTCTCAAAAACTATAAAATTTCAATCATATCATTCGATTCTTTAAAAAAACTAACAAATCTCTCACACAAAAAAATAAATCCAACAATTTTCAAATACATAAATAAATTCAACAAGCTTCAAATACATAGGTAAAACCAATAGGAAATTCAACCATCTTCAAATATATTACTTTCGTAACCCACCAGCCATTTTAGTTCACTATGAGTGGCAGATCTTGAACTAAAATATTTCGGTGACCAATTTTTAAAATTTTAATAGATAAATAAAAAGTATAATATTGTATTGTATATAAGAATTTTAAGTTGTAAATTTACAAAAATATATTGAATAAGTGTAGTAAATCAAATTTTGGTTGATATTTTTAATAATTAAAAATTTGTTGGAATTTAGGTTGAAATTTTTATTTTATTTTATAAGTATAGAAGTTGTTTTTGTAATATTTTTTTATAAATTATTCTCTCTAATTTTTTAATAATAGACATCTACATTATAACTTGATTTACAAATATTGATGTAGTGTTCGTCGTCGTCTTAAAGATTTTGGAGGTTCTACTCTAATCTTAAAAATTGAGACCAATAAAAAAAGTGCAATTTTAATAATTAAAAAAAACATAGTAAAATAAATTTTAGTCCATATACACGTATCAATATAACGAGGATCTACACGTATTAATCATAATGCATATCATTTGGTCACATTAATTCATATAACAAAAAAAGATGCATATATATTATGTCATCTTCACATATTAGACTCAAAAATACATTTCGACAATAAAAACCCAACAATGATAATTCAACTCATAAAATACATCGATTATAGAACCCAACATTACAAAAAACATGCACCACACTATATATATTAATTAACATATCAATTAACATATACGTTTACAATCTGATTGGTATATAACAAATTACACAAACTACAATAATCTTATAGACTTATATAATTTAATTTTCACAATCTTGTTACAATTAATAATTATTACTTTTTTAAATTTTTTTAATATAAATTTTAGACATAAAGTATAAATATAAATTTTTGGATAACTTATGTGAATAGTTTAAACAATTAATAACTAATTATTATGTATCAATTTTTATTTAACAAATTATAATTCAAATGCCTCGTATAAACAAAATAAAAAAGAATACTATTTTTTTAAACATTGTTGAGAATTTTGGAGTAGTAGTGGCCTCCACAAAAACTCTGTGTCACTATCATAATTTTTTTTATTTTTTAATACTAGTGATCCATTTGTTTATTATTAAAGTATTTACTATTTTCAAATAAAATATTAGAAAAAATATTTAATAGATGTAAATGTAAAAAATTAAAACTAAATTTATCATAAGTATAAGCTTTTGTATAACCATCTTATAAATAATATTTAACTCAAATGAATAATATTTAACTAAAAAATTTGTATTTAATAAATATAAAAAATTTAAACTAAATTAATCATATACTCATAAGTTTTCGATTCATATACCTTCAGTGCAAAATTATAATAAATTATAATATTTAAATAAATAATATTTAATTCAAAAATTAAATTGCTTTAAAAATTAGATACAAATCTATACATTATAATAAAGCAAACATAATAATTTGGCAAGTTTGACACGTGTCAGCTAAATAGAGTGTTAGGAAAATATCAAGTTTCTATTAAAAGAAATAATATTTTATTTGCAGATTTATATTTTCTTTTTACAATAAAATTTAAAGTTCCATTACATCACGACTCTATACGTGATGATGATGCGTCCCTTGAGAAGTTAATGGTCAATTAAAAAATAAGAATAATGAATTAAAAATAAAATACAATATACCACACCACTTGACATTTCACCATTGAGAATTTAGTGGCTAATTAAAAAATAAAAATAAAATACAAATACATCACGACTTGGCAGTGTTTTTTTCTGTGTTGAAGGTAATTGTTTTTTAAACACTACTAATTCTTTTAGTGTCTCCAGATTTCCTTCTTAATTCGCCGTCCTCAGTTAATAGTATTTTTCAATATTCTCTCATTTTTTCCCTCAATAATCTCTCATTTGTTGTGTCTATGTGATAGATATCATTCATATTATCTCATCTATACACAATTCCCTTTTAATTTTTTATATTCCAAAGATTCGTTATTTAATTTTGTGTTTATCGTTCTCCGATGTCTGGAAAAATATCAGATTTTGTTTTCAATTTCTCCAAAAATAGAGTCATGGAATTTGGTTGTTAGAGTTGTGCTATGGTTTATCATAAATTTTATGCTATGGAAATGGTATTGATGGATGACAAGGTTTAATTTATTTTTTATAAATTCAAAGTTTTAAATTATACAGCCATGTATTTGTTATGATATTAATTTAACAAATTCGTGTTTCATGTTAGTGTCATAAAATTCAAGCACCAATACAAGAAGCTCTTATTTTTTTTCTGACTTGAGACTATTATCCGTGAGAGAGTTGTGTACAACTTTCGTTCTCCTGGTGTTGTGTATAACTCTGGAGCATTTGCAAGATAGTATGGTCGGAGAATTATAAACCAGATTGGTCACAGCCTGTACGATTTCATTCGCAGAAATTTGAAATATTGACAGTTTTTTTTAAGTTAATTGTTTTTTAAACATTACTTTAGCAACCGCTTTAATTTAATTTAATTAAAAAATTTATTTTATTTTTACGAATTCGTTTAATTCGCGGTCCTCCGTTAACTGTGATAATCTCTCATTTTTTGCGTCTCCCTTGTAAGTATCATTCATATTATCTACTGTATACACAATTCCTTTTCATCTTTGTGTTAAAAAAAATCAGATTTTGTTGCTTCAATTTCTTCAAGTAAGGAATCATGAAATTTGGTTGTTAAAGTTGTTCCAGTGTGGTTTAAACATAAATTTTATGTGATGGAAATTGTACGAATGATAAGTTTAATTCTTTCTTTTATAAATTCAAAATTTAAATTATATTATTTGTTTATTAACAAAACTGTGTTTTATATTTTTAGATGATAAAATTGAAGCAATCGTGAGCTTTTATTTATTCATATTCTCGAATGAGTTGTGTACAAGTTGGCGTTGACTCTGACAATTACGGGATATATGGACAATGGGATACAACTTTATATTGAATCTGCAAGATGGTAAATATACATCAATTCGAAATGTTATCATAATTACTTTGGTGACTATATTCACATGAATTAAATTTATTTCAATATGTCATTGCTATTTTATTTTATTTATAAAAATATTATTATTTTGTTATATATATTTTATTGTTTATTTTTCTAAATTTTGTCTCAAAAAATTGTACTCTAAGATTTGTCTTAGACACACGATTATATTGAAGAGAAAAATAATAATTTTTTTAAGTAAATATAAAATTTATTGAGGTTTCTTAATGAATTCGACTTGATTTCCAAAATATTAAAAGAAAAAAATAATAATTTATTTAAATAAATATAAAATTTATTTAAGAATTAAAAAAAATACAATTCATTACATCTATTACACAGTTTTTATTAGAAGTGTAATGGTTTTTCAAACTTCAAACACTGTTGTAACGAATCTATTCATTACATCGCCATTTGACGAGTTGATAGTTATGTGAAACTATATAGTGATTTTTAAAAAAACTACTCTTTTAAATGGTTACATTTTAATTTTACTAATATATTATGCATTTTGCATTCTAAATTTATTATTAAATATCATTCAAATTCAAAAGAATTCAAAAGGATTCATGAAAGATAATCATAGTTTGTATGTGTATTGTAATTTTTTTTGTGATGGGAATATTATTTTTCTGTAGTATTTTGTGAGTAATACGGGAATGAAAGATATTTTGCCACTTGATACAGGAAAATTTAAAATTTATATGAATTCTTAAATGTCATCTTTTTCATATAAATAACATATTATGTTGAATAATAAAAATAAAAATTTATTATTAAGTTACTTACTCATCTTTACATTTACTAATTTACTTAATTTATATATGTCATGTCCATTATTTTAAAAATTCTTATTTCATCTAATTTAATTATTTAATTTTTTAATGATTATTATTTTTATTTGTTTAGAATTAAAAATATTGTTTTATAATAAGTTTTTTTGGAAAGAAATAAATATTATTTGGAGAATTCAAAAATAAGATATCATTATTAAGATTAAATAGTGGTGTTGAAATCATGCTTTTGATCATGCAATAAAGTAGTTTTTAAGTTAGGTTAGGATTAGATTTATTTTTTTTATTGTATATTATTTTCTTAAGTCAACTTATATATTTAATATCAATAAAATTTATAAAAATTGATATATATAAATTAATATAATAATTTATTTATTAAAATCCTATATTGTTTTCGTGCGACACGGATTACACACTAGCATATATATATATATATAATACACACTGCCAAAATATGCAAGCCGATGTCAGACTACCAAATATAAATAAATAATAAAAATTGAGTTGGATTGGATCGAGGAATTGTCGAGTACATTACATTCTTATCTATGATATTAAAGTACAATAAGATAATAAACTAATAATTTAAGAATGTCAAGAGATCTGACATTTTTTCATTTTTGGTAAAGGAAGTTTGGAGTATATGGCAAAGATTCTTGATTAGTGAAGTTGATTGTTTAAATATCTTCAATGTCTTCGTTATCTTGTTACTCGTTAATATAACAGTAATAGATTTCTTCATTATTAATGTAGATTTAAAATTATTTAATGAAATATGTGAAAGAATAAGTATGTCATTTTTATCTTGACAACTTAATAATCTATCTAATTTTGTTATATTTTACTAAACAACTTGCAAGAGTAGATGTGTTTATTCCTTATATCTGGCTTATAACTTTATTCACTCATAAATCGTATTGGTCAACAACAGTAAAATATAATTGCTACGATTAGAATGTGGCGGATGTGTGACTAAAATAATATAACTTTCACAAAATAAAAGTAAAAGCAAATGCCACAATTTTCTGAAATTTTATTGTCTTAAGATTAATGGATTAAAACAGATTAAAAAAATAGTTTAAAAAAATACTTTAAAAAAATTAACAGGGTGGTGCTTACTAAATTCACTACTATGTTTTTTTAATGATTTTGGTGGTAGATAACTAAATTTATGAAAGCATACAATTTATTTGACATAAAATATAAATCTATATCGCGGCCTAAAATTTCGAGTTTTCATCGAATTCAATGAAGTCGCCACCAAAATTTATTTTAAAATAGGGAAAATGTTGGGAAACCCTTAAAAATATAAAAAATGGTCTTTGAAACCAGATTTTGAGTTCGGGAGTCGATTATGCGTAGGGAAGGTATTAGCACCCTACGACATCCGCTAAAAAACGGTTACCTATAATTAATTGTGCAAAATTATATCAACTTAACTATATTTATTTCTCTTTATTATTAAATATGAATATAAAATTATTTTTTATAAATATGATTTTTTGAGATAAAAGCGCGTTTAAAAGAGTAAAAAAGGCTTTATTATTGTGTTTGACAAGAGTGTGATCTTGCTCCTACGTATCTCCTGGTGCGATAGAGAAATCAAAGCTACGTAGTTCTTGGGTAGAAAATGCGGATGTGTTGATTGTTTTTAAATAAATTGTATTTTGTTATTAAAAAAAGAAAAGTTAAATTTGACGACCATAAAAGGCTTGTTTGATTTGAAAAATTATTTTAAAACCTGAGTTTTAAGACGATCGAATTGTACAACTCGTGTCTCAAAACTCAAAGAGTAAAAAGATGTCACATCTAATTTAATCCTCTTAAGAATATTTTATTATTTTTTTTAAAAAAAAAATAAGCTCTAGAACCTTCAAGTTGTACAACTTGTGTTATAACTGCTCAACAATTAAAAAGATGTCACATCTCATTAGTTATTTTGAAATAATTTTATATAACTATTAATTTATTAAAAATAAAATAAATTTTGAAATTATCATGATATAACAATTATATTAACACATAAAAAAAATACACTGCGCATGATTTTATTTATTTTTTTTGCAGTACTATTTTTTAACAAAACAAGACTTTATATAACAAAAACTTAATAAGCGGCCAAAGTTTGGAAAAAATATACCTAAAAAAATAAAAGAAAATGTTGGTTGTTTTCATAACAAAGTTATATGAAAAAATAAAAATAAAAAATAAATAGCTTGCAAAAGGAAAGATTTGGTGCAACATAGATTGCACGCTGAAGTGGAAAAGAGGAAAAGAAAGCTAGCTGTATTGTGACAAACACGCGTAAAGTAAAGAGAATCCAGATGAAAAGAAATTTTAACCAACAACCATCATTTTAACAATATATCTCTTTTAAACAAATAATAAATATAATTTGAACATAAAATCAGATTTTAAGAAATAAAGTTATCATATAAATGAAATATGTCAACAATAAACGACAGACAAAAATGTATTAAAGTGATAGAGACCAAACCAAAAGGTAGATCGGGTGGAACGGGGCAGCAAAGGAGCGGCAAAGGAGAAGGCAGTGATGTTACAATAATATGTTCATAAAATAAAAGAAATGTATGAGTTTTATTTGTTTGACAGCAATATGTCCATAAAATAAAAGAAAGTTATGGGTTGTCATTGTTTTGCAGCAACTTGTCCACTATATAACATCAAGTTTGAGTGTAGGAATGTTGAAGATATAATTGGAATAAAAAAAAATTAAAATTCAAAGATTAAAAAAAAAAATTAAAATTAAAATTAAAGGACGAAGACTGCATGAAGAGTGTATAGATTATGTTTTTTTTTTGTTTTTAATATTATGAATATAATTTTTAATTATTGGGACAAAATTGAGGTACTGCCCCTGTTTAATTATATTTTAGTGTTAAAAAATAATTAAATATAAAAGACCTAAATTTTGTACAAAAATAATTTGAATTGTAAAAGAAAATTAATGATTAAAAAAAAAAACGAAAGCATGTAAAAGAAGTTGGTGATTGGCAAAAGTAAATAAAAAATAAAAATGATCGTCTTCGGAGTGTTTACCGATGCGTTGATCGATATGAATAAAGTGATGATCGTCTTCGGATTGATTACCCGATGCGTAGATCGACATAAAATAAAGTGATGAATAAAGTGATTATCGTTTTCGGATTGATTACCCAATTCGTAGATCGACATAAAATAAAGTGACGATCGTCTTCGGATTGGTTACCGATGCGTTGATCGATTGATAAAATGATCGTCTTCAGATTGGTTACTGATGCGTTGATCGATTGATAAAATGATCGTCTTCGGATTGGTTACCGATGCGTTGATCGATTTATATAAATAAAATGATGACTAAACCAAAACACGAGTTTAAAATTTAGAATGTAAATAAAATGAGATAAATTTGTTTTATTTTTATTTTTAAAAGGAGGCATGTATGTGGTAATGCAAACGTAAAATGAATAATGTGATACAAAAGTTGTTGAATATAAATAAAATATACACATAAGATATGCATGATAACTCATTATGCATGATATAAGGAGTTGTTGAGTATATGTAAAATATGAGTGAAGATGCATGAATGATGTGTGACTATTTGGAAAAAAATGTAAGACGCATGCAATAAAGATAAATTGCTTTTTATTTATTTTATTATTTTTTAGTTTCCCCGATCCTTATGCGACTTTATACACTTATAAGATTCAATGAATCAACGACGATAACAATCGTTCTTTACATGATGACTCTAGTATATCTTGTGTAATCACTTTTTCTTGAGGTCAATCAAATGTGCATTATTTAAAATGCTTACCCTTCATTTTTTATACATCCAATATCTTGCGTTCCCGTGTATATATTTTCAAGCGTCAAAATATTTAAGATATTTTTTTTATTTCATATATTTCAAATTCCCATATTTATTATCA
>NC_021164.2:6665694-6698533 GCF_000331145.2 Cicer arietinum | reverse complement strand
TTTTTTTTAAGCATAATATTTTTTGACTGCATCTGAGTTTACTGGAAGTGGAAGCTCATCTCCATCCATTTCTGCGAGTATTAGAGCTCCCCCAGAGAAAGCTTTTTTCACAACATATGGTCCTTCGTAGTTCGGAGTCCACTTTCCCCGAGAATCTTTTTTTATGGGCAATATTTTCTTCAACACTAATTCTCCTTCTCGAAACTCTCGAGGACGGACTTTTTTCTCGTAAGCTTTTTTGAGTCTTTTTTGATATAGTTGACCATGACACAAAGCTATCATTCTTTTTTCTTCTATGAGATTCAATTGGTCATATCGTGATTGAACCCATTCTGCCTCTTCTAGTTTTGTTTCCATCAGGACTTTGATTGAGGGAATTTCGACTTCGATGGGAAGTACCGCTTCCATTCCATACACCAATGAGAAAGGAGTTGCCCCTGTTGAGGTACGAACAGAGGTTCTATAGCCATGTAATGCAAAGGGAAGCATTTCATGCCAATCCTTATATGTCTCCACCATCTTCTGTATGATCTTCTTGATATTCTTATTTGCTGCTTCTACAGCCCCATTCATTTTCGGACGATATGGAGAAGAATTATGGTGTTGAATTTTGAAATTATCACACAACTCTTTCATCATTTTGTTATTCAGATTAGTCGCGTTATCAGTGATTATCTTATTTGGCAATCCATATCGACAAATCAATTCTCTTTTGATGAATCTGACAACCACACTTCTCGTCACATTGGCATAAGAAGCGGCTTCAACCCATTTTGTGAAATAATCAATAGCTACTAGGATAAACCGGTGTCCATTTGAAGCCTTAGGCTCGATGAGTCCAATAACATCCATTCCCCACATTGAAAATGGCCATGGTGATGTTAAAACATTCAAAGAAGTGGGTGGTACATGTATTTTATCAGCATAGATTTGACATTTGTGACATTTCTTTACGTGACTAAAGCAGTCGGATTCCATGGTCAACCAGTAGTAGCCAGCCCTTAAGATTTTTCTAGCCATTGTGTGCCCATTTGCATGAGTTCCGAAAGAACCTTCGTGAACCTCTTGGATAATTTTCCCCGCTTCTGCTTTATCCACACATCTGAGGAGAACCATATCATGATTTCTCTTATAAAGCACATCACCATTCAAGAAGAAATTCATTGACAATCTCCTTAAAACCCTTTTGTCGTTCTCTGAAATACCCAATGGATATTCCTTATTCTTAACATATGATTTGATGTCATAAAACCACGGCTTGCCATCCAACTCTTCTTCTATTGATAAGCAATATGCAGGTTTATCTCTTTGTTGAATCTTTATGACCGGCACGTCTTGATTAGTGGTTATTTTGAACATTGACGACAAAGTGGCCAAGGCGTCAGCTAACTGGTTTTCTTCTCGAGGGATATGGTGAAAAGTAATCTTCTCAAATTGTTCTGTCAATTCTTTGATATGGGTGTGATACGGAATCAATTTAGAATCTCGCGTTTCCCAATCTCCTTTCGTCTGATGGATGACCAACAATGAGTCTCCATATACCTCAAGAAATTTTACATTTGATTCAATAGCCGCTTTAATGCCCATAACACATGCTTCATATTCAGCAATATTGTTTGTACAATCAAAACACAACCTAGCCGTAAATGGAGTGAACTGGTTTTCTGGAGAAATCAAAATGGCTCCAATTCCATGCCCTAACGCATTAGAAGCACCATCAAACACCAACCTCCACTTTTCTTTATCAGATGATTCAATCTCTTCAACTAAATTCATTATGTCTTCATCGGGGAATTCACACTGCATTGATTGATAATCTTCTACCGGTTGATGGGCTAAGTACTCTGCTAGTGCGCTTCCTTTGATGGATTTTTGTGTAACATATACCAAATCGTATTCTGATAACAACATCTGCCAACGGGCGATCCTTCCAGTAAGAGCAGGTTTCTCAAAGATGTACTTAATTGGGTCCATTTTAGACACCAACCAAGTTGTATGACATAACATGTATTGTCTCAACCGACGAGCAGCCCATGCCAATGCGCAACATGTTCGTTCAAGTAGTGAATATCTTGTTTCACAACTGGTGAACTTTTTGCTCAAATAATAAATAGCATGTTCTTTCCTACCAGATTCATCATGCTGCCCCAGTACGCAGCCCATTGACTCGTCAAGTACTGTTAAGTACATAATAAGTGGTTTCCCAGGAACAGGGGGCACTAGGATGGGAGGTTTTGATAAGTACTGCTTAATCTTTTCGAAAGCTTTTTGACAATTCTCATTCCATTCAACCTTTTGGTCTTTGCGCAACAATTTGAAAATCGGCTCGCATGTAGCGGTGAGGTGCGATATAAACCTTGCAATGTAATTCAATCTACCCAAAAAGCCACGAACTTCTTTTTCAGTGCGTGGAGCCGGCATTTCTTGTATTGCTCTTACTTTATCTGGGTCCACCTCTATCCCTTTTTGACTAACGATAAACCCAAGTAATTTGCCTGATCTTACACCAAATGTGCATTTAGCAGGGTTTAAACGAAGTTTGAACTTCCTTAGTCGCTCAAATAACTTTTGAAGGTTAACAACATGGTCTTCTTCAGTTCGAGATTTTGCGATCATATCATCCACGTAAACCTCTATTTCCTTATGCATCATGTCATGAAACAAGGTTACCATTGCTCTTTGATAGGTTGCCCCGGCATTCTTCAATCCAAATGGCATCACTTTATAGCAGAAAGTCCCCCATTGTGTGATGAACGTAGTTTTTTCCATATCTTCGGGAGCCATCTTGATTTGATTGTACCCTGAGAAACCATCCATGAAGGAGAAAAGAGAGTATTGAGCAGTGCTATCCACTAGGACATCAATATGAGGTAGAGGAAAATCATCTTTAGGACTAGCTTTATTTAAATCCCGATAATCAACGCACATTCGAACCTTTCCATCTTTCTTTGGAACTGGTACAATATTAGCCACCCATTGAGGATATTTTGCTACTGCTAAGAAACCAGCATCAAATTGCTTCTTGACCTCTTCTCTAATTTTAAGCGACATATCAGGTCTCATCCTTCTCAACTTCTGTTTAATTGGAGTGTATTCAGGTTTTAGTGGTAGCTTGTGTTCAACTATGTTAGTATCTAACCCGGGCATATCCTGATATGACCATGCAAAGACATCCACATAATCAATTAAAAGTTTAACCAACTTTTCTCGCTCACTTTCTTTCATAGACATACCAACTTTAACTTCTTTTTTATCATGCCCAGTCCCTAAATTGATCGCCTCAACAGGTTCTTGATAGGGTTGGATTATCTTAGCTTCCCGTTCAATTAAGCTTTCTAGTTCTGGGGGAAGCTCACAATCGTCTTCACAATCCTCATCGGCATGATTAATCAGACGTTCAAAGTTACAAGAAATGGTTCTAGCGCTGTTATTTTCAACATATTCATTTTCGACTCTGCATTGTTTAAAAGAAAAAAAGAAAAAAATATATATATGAATAAAGATTGCCAAAAGAAAGAGAAAAGAGAGAAAAAAAACAAAACAAAACAAAACCAGTTGGAGAATTCAAAAATGCATTTATTGATAATAAGTACGGAATTGAAATACATATGCCCTAATTAGTTATCCTTATAGCCTTGGGCAGAGCAAAAGGAGTTAAAAATACATAATTACTTTGAACATGAATTAACAAACACGGGAAACTCGATGATCTTCCAATTGTTGAGATTGGTGTTTGGAGGACAAGGGTACACTAGCTTGAGGGTATCATCATCACCATGATCCTCTTCCGCAACAGCCACCTGATCAGCATATATTATTCCGGCGCTTTGAAAATTTTGACGAATGTCACAAATAGGAATCTTCTGTGAATTCGGTATCCAGTTTTCTCGACGAGTCACCTTGTTTTCTCTTTTTTCCTTCGCAGCCTTTTCTTCATCAGCTTGAGTAGGTACATATCCCAACCCGTACCTATTGTTCTTTTCTGGTATTTCTATCAACTTCCCCAAATTGAGAAAAACTCCTCCTTCTAACATGGATTTGGTAGACTTCAATGATATGGTAGATTGTTTTGGTTCTTTTAAACGATATCCTTCACCCATGAAGACAACATTGGCAATTTCTAATGCTTGAAAGAAAGTCTCTATGGCTTCCTCCGTGTCTTCAATGTAGCCTGTAGAAGATAAATGACTTACTATCATATCTTCTTCCCCATATATTATTACCAGCTTATTGTTCACTGTAAACTTTAGCTTTTGATGGAGAGTGGATGTCACTGCTCCAGCAGCATGAATCCATGGTCTCCCTAAAAGACAACTGTACGCCGGTTTAATATCCATTACTTGGAAGGTTATCCCAAAGATGTGGGGTCCGATTTGAATTGGCAGGTCAATCTCACCAATCACTTGTCTTCTAGATCCATCAAACGCTTTCACCACCAAAGCACTAGGCTTCAAACAGGCTCCCTCAACAAATAGCTTTGATAGTGTCGATTTAGGCATGACATTTAATGATGAACCATTATCTACTAGCACTCGTGCAAGAATGTGATCATGACACCTCATAGAGATATGCAGTGTTTTATTATGCTCTGTCCCTTCAGCTGGCAATTCATTATCACCAAAACTCAGGCAACTACTAGCAGTGATGTTACCGACAACTCCATCAAACTGATCGACAGTGATATCGTGAGTAACATGGGCTTCGTTTAGAACTTTCATCAGTGCCCTTCTATGTGCTTCAGAATTCAATAACAAGGAGAGAACTGATATCTTGGAAGGGGTCTGATTTAGCTGATCCACCACCTTATATTCACTTTGCTTGACAAACTTCAAAAATTCACTAGCTTCTTCTTCAGACACCGTCTTTTTACTGATCTCTTGTCCTTTTATGGTATGATACATATCTTTTTTTCCCTTTTCTCCACTAACCTCCTTTTTCCTAAGTTGCTCAGGAGTGTATACTCGACCACTCTGAGTCATTCCACTAATCCCTGAGATGTTAGTGACCTTAGTTCCTTTAGGTTCACAACCATCACTTGGTTGATGATCTGCCAAGTGGGATGTAACTTCGTATTTCCACGGTACTGCCTTGGTATTTTCATAAGGAAACGGGATTGGTGTTTGGACAATTATTGCATTTGGCTTACTATGAGTTGACTTAAAATTCTCTTTTTTGTAAAGAATTTCCAATGGTTTTGGGAAAGATATATTATTTTCCACACACGACCCCATGGTGAACACATGACCATCTATTACATATTGGTATATCCCGTCTTCAATGAAATTCACAGAGGCGTTCCCATGGCCTGGCAAAGGATTGCTCCCTATGTTGGGATTGTCCTCCTTGAAGGTAAGCCATTTTGCATTAATCAATTCTTGCACTTTAGATTTTAGGGCTTGACAATCTTCAATGGAAATGCCCAACGGCTCCTGCAGATATTCACCATTTGGCATTTGGATTATACCATTTTGGAAATGGTGGTTCAAGAGGTTTCATTGGTCTTATGACTACCATTGAATTTTGAAGTAAATGGGGCAACAATTGGCTATACGTGACGGGAATTGGATCAAAACGAGTTATCCTTTTTTCTCGATTGACAGGTGGTCTGTAGTGATTTGAGATTGGGTATTGATTTTGTGGGGAAAATGAGGTAGGTGGTGGTTGGTAAAAAGGTGGTCTTGAAGGGTGATATTGAGGGTATGAAGCTTGTGTGGTTGCGGCCACATATGGATAAGGGATGTAAGGAGTTTGTGGTATCGGGGGCTGGAAATTTGGGGGTCGATAAGAATTGATGGGTGGAAAATAAGAGATTCTGGGGTTTACCATTACAGCGTTAGTGTCTCCTTCTTTCTTTTTTGTGAATGTCGTCTGGGGTCGTTTCACGCTAGTTGCTGCACATACGATCTTGCCACTCCTCATCCCACTTTCTATCCTTTCTCCTATCATGACAAGGTCAGAAAAGTTTGATGACATACTCCCAATCATCTTGTCAAAAAAAGGCGACGGGAGAGTATCCATAAACATACCAACCATTTCTCTTTCAGATAATGGGGGTTCTACTTGTGAGGCCATTTCCCTCCACCGTTGTGCGTATTCTTTGAAAGCTTCGTTGTCATTTTTCAGTGAATTTTGCAATTGCATCCTATCAGGGGCCATGTCAACGTTGTACCTGTATTGCTTCAAAAAGGCATCAGCTAGGTCCTTCCATGAACGAATTTGATTTCGCTCAAGATGCATATACCAACTTAACGATGCCCCACTCAAACTGTCTTGGAAGAAGTGAATGAGAAGTTTATCGTTATGAGCATGAGATGCCATTTTTCTGCAATACATAGTTAGATGATTTTTAGGACATGTGTTGCCCTTGTATTTTTCAAAGTCAGGAACCTTGAATTTGGCAGGGATAGTCACATCAGGAACCAAACACATATCGAAAGCTTCAAGGCCATAAACATTATACCCCTCAATAGCTTTTATTCGCTCTTCCAAGACATGGAATTTTTCCTTTGATTGTGTATCATCCCCAATGTGAGGTTGATGCCAATTTCCATTAGTATCGAAATGGGGTACTTGGGGTGCAATATATGGAATATTTTCTGAGGGTTGAGTGTTTTGGGGGTTTAAGTGGTTTGGGTTGTTTTCCATGGGGTTGACGACTAAGGGTGGAGTATAACCGGGTGGAAGACCGTACATAGGAAATTGTATAGTTGTTGTACGAGGTTGCTGGGTAGTCGGGGTAAAGCCTGGTGGGTGAGAAGGAGTGGTTTGGTGTTCTTCATTTGCAGCCGGAGGATTCTCATCAGTATTCCCCTTCCTTGACAAAGCTTGTATAGCTTCTAAGATTTGATCAACCTTGTCCTTCAATTGGTTGACATCCATTCTCATCACCTCTTGATTTTGCTCAAGTTCTTCCATGATCTTCGAGTTTGCACGAGTCCGATAAGGGTGTCGGGGAAACAACTTTATTGATTTTTTCTGTATTTTTTTTTAAAATAAAAAAAAATATTATTATGAGTATGCATTAAACATGAATGGAATGAAAATGCAATTATTTTTTTGGATGTTGGGGAATCATAAGTCTTGCACGAATTATTAATGAAAGAAGAATATGAGAATCGATAAACAAAATAGCAAATCCTTCATTGATGAGAAAAAAGTACATTGCATTTAAATTAAAAAGCTACATCGACTATTGTATTTCAATCATCTTTTTCAAGAGGACAACCAATCTTCTCCTCCAATTCTTCTACTAAATGTTTGCAATATTCGACGAACTTGTAGACTTTGATTGGAGTGTTGAGTGGATGCATTACTGCATCAATCTCTCTTAGATGTTTTGGAATTTTTATGATTGCCTGATTAGCTAGCATTGCCAATTTCGAAAAGCAATCTTTCCAATGCTTGCCTTTATCTTCCAATTCTTTATAAATCTCTTGGTTCTTCAATTGCCCAAGCAACACCATGAAACGCTCCTCCCAGTATATGGTTTCATCCTTCAAGTCATTGTAGATATTTTCTTGATAATCAATGTAATTCTTCAACTCACTAGAAGCTTCCATTTCTACTTTTAGTGCATCTTGGTGTTTTGAGAGTAATTCTTCGATTTCTTCCTTCTGTTGCCTCTCATTCCTTACTTGATTCTCATATTGATCTACCATTTCTTTCAGTTGTTTCTTTAAATCTTCAAACTCATTTTTTATGTTCTTCTCAGAGCTTGCTGATTTTGTCCACAATTGCTTCCACATATAGGCTTCTTCAATAGCTGTATTCCTTTCTTGCCTTCGCACATCTAACTCTTCATTTGCGCCTCTTAAACAATCTTGTATGTCAAGTTTATTTCCTTTTTCAACTTTCAACCTCTTGTTGCTTCTCTCGAATAACTGACTCTTACAAGTGTTTTCTGATCTTAAGTTGTCGTTCTCTTGAGAGACTTTTTCTAATCTCGCTTGTAGCTCTTTTTTCTCTTCTTCAGATTTTAGCAATGATGCTTTGAGTTCTTCTATCTCTTCATTTGCAACAAGGATAGGTTCAGGCATTTCCTGACTATTTGAGGCTGTATTGTGGAAAGGCAGCTTGATTTCTTGGACTCTTTTCTTTACCCATTGTTGATAGGGTTCTTTTGTGCTGCAACTTCTACATCCGAGTATTTTTCCTTTTCTGATGATCAACTCCCAAGCTCGACTTACCCTTCTCAACATTGGTGGGTCTACTATACCCGTATTGTGCAAAACAAAAGCCTCCAATGACTTATCATCTGGTTTATCCAACATGGGGTAGCCGAGTTGTCTCAGAGCTATCATTGGATTGTAATTAATACATCCTTTCGTTCCCATGAGAGGTACATTTGGAAAATCTCCGCATCGGCATATTACCTCTTCCACCTCTTGTTCTCTATAGTACCATGAAATTTTATCTCCAGTAAGGCTAGCTATACCCTGAGCCCATTCACGATTGCTCTTGACCCCAACATGATACCCTTTCTTGAACATGTGAGATACAAACCAAGTATACAGCACTGGAACACAACATAAAATTGTTCCCCCTTTCTTCTCGTGTCGCATATGCATAGAGTAGTATACATCAGCAAGAACCGCAGGAACTGGGTTTTGTTTATGTTTGTTAAAAGCTAAGAATACATTTATGGCAGCAAAATCTACAAAGTTATCAAGGTTTGGAAATATAACAATACCGTAGATAATGAGGGCCAAAACATCTATAAAAGTACTCCATTCTTTTTTATCAGCTAAATCTTGGCACTTTTGCTCTAGATATTTTCTTGAAAACCCATGAATAGCCCCTTTTTCCTCTTTTGTACTTGCCAACTCTCTTATGTCGATCTTCAACACTTCAGCAATTGTGTCCAACTTCGGTGGTTGCCCAGTATATCGATAAGGATTTCCTCTTTCTAGGGAGTAACCCAGTATTCGCTCAAATTCCTCTAATGTCGGGGCCAACTGAAAGTCTTGGAAAGTGAAACATCTTAAGAGAGGATCGTAATACTGAGCCAATGCTGTGAGGGCCCCTGTTTGCACATTCACTGCCAAGAGATTTAGAATTTTTCCATATTTGTGAACGAAACTCTCACGTTGTATAGTTTTCATCTGACTGCTGATGTCTTTTAAACTCTTCAAATCAGGTTGCTTAAACTTTAAAAGTAAAGTTTTTCTTTTTTCTGATCCCATTGTCCACTTAAATAACACGTGACTACAGTTTGTATGATTCCCCAAAAATCCTGAAAATTTATGCAAAATGCTATTATGTTTTATTTTTCCTTAGAAAGAGAGAAAAAAAAAATGTCATGACATATGAATGAAACTAATATATATTTATAATGTCTTGAATATATGAGATAATTTTTTTGGTTTTAATAGATATTCTTTCAATGAAAGGATCTATTGGCTTATGTAGTGAAACTCTCACAAGGGAGGCTCTATGGTTCTAAACACGGTTCCTAGAGCCAATAATCCTATTTTAGAATATTGTCAACAACAATAGGTAAACTATTTGAAGTGACAATAACCTCAATAGGATCAAACTCTAGGTGAGATCTTCATGCTAACCAAACAGGATGTACATCCAGAAGGCTACCACTACGCGATCTCGAAACTAAACTTAAGTTTTGTTCAAACCCGGGTATAAGGTTCCACTCATAAGTGTGTGTTTTTAGTAAAAGTGTATGTGCTAAATAAGCATAATTCAATAACTCCATAATATTAACAAAATATATATACATATACTAAATAAATAAATAACATAAAATAAAAAATAATCTACTAGCCTAAAAGAATATTATAATGTCAACTAATACTTATTAAGAAATAAAAACACATAAATAAAATGAAAATGAAAAACAAACAAATAAAATGCTATTATGTTTTATTTTTTCTTAGAAAAAGAGAAAAAAAATGTCATGAGATATGAATGAAACTAAAATATATAAACTCGTGAATATATGAAATAATTTATTGGTTTTTTTACGGATATTCTTACAATGAAAGGGTCTATTGGCTTATGTAGTGAAACTCTCACAAGGGAGGCTCTATGGTTCTAAACACGGTTCCTAGAGCCAATAATCCTATTTTAGAATATTGTCAACAACAATAGGTAAACTATTTGAAGTGACAATAACCTCAATAGGATCAAACTCTAGGTGAGATCTTCATGCTAACCAAACAGGATGTACATCCAGAAGGCTACCACTACGCGATCTCGAAACTAAACTTAAGTTTTGTTCAAACCCGGGTATAAGGTTCCACTCATAAGTGTGTGTCTTAAAAAAGTGTAGGTGTTGAATAAACATAATTCAATAAATCCATAATATTAACAAAACATATATACATATATAAAATAAATAGATAAATAAATAACATAAAAAAAAAATAAATAAAAAACTACTAGCCTAAAAGAAAATTATAATGTCAACTAATACTTATTAAAAAAATAAAAAACACAAAGAAAATGAAAATGAAAAACAAGCAAATATAGAAAAAAGTTAAAAAATTATGCACAATTAATTTTTAGGCTTGACTCTCGAAATTTCCCCAGTGGAGTCGCCAGCTGTCGCGGCCTAAAATTTCGAGTTTTCATCGAATTCAATGGAGTCGCCACCAAAATTTATTTTAAAATAGGGAAAATATTGGGAAACCCTTAAAAATATAAAAAATGGTATTTGAAACCAGATTTTGAGTTCGGGAGTCGATTATGCGTAGGGAAGGTATTAGCACCCTACGACATCCGCTAAAAAACGGTTACCTATAATTAATTGTGCAAAATTATATCAACTTAACTATATTTATTTCTCTTTATTATTAAATATGAATATAAAATTATTTTTTATAAATATGATTTTTTGAGATAAAAGCACGTTTAAAAGAGTAAAAAAGGCTTTATTATTGTGCTTGACAAGAGTGTGATCTTGCTCCTACGTATCTCCTGGTGCGATAGAGAAATCAAAGCTACGTAGTTCTTGGGTAGAAAATGCTGATGTGTTGATTGTTTTTTAATAAATTGTATTTTGTTATTAAAAAAAGAAAAGTTAAATTTGACGACCATAAAAGACTTGTTTGATTTGAAAAATTATTTTAAAACCTGAGTTTTAAGACGATCGAATTGTACAACTCGTGTCTCAAAACTCAAAGAGTAAAAAGATGTCACATGTAATTTAATCCTCTTAAGAATATTTTATTATTTTTTTTTTAAAAAAAAATAAGCTCTAGAACCTTCAAGTTGTACAACTTGTGTTATAACTGCTCAACAATTAAAAAGATGTCACATCTCATTAATTATTTTGAAATAATTTTATATAACTATTAATTTATTAAAAATAAAATAAATTTTGAAATTATCATGATATAACAATTATATTAACACATAAAAAAAACTACACTGCGCATGATTTTATTTATTTTTTTTGCAGTACTATTTTTTAACAAAACAAGACTTTATATAACAAAAACTTAATAAGCGGCCAAAGTTTGGAAAAAATATACCTAAAAAAATAAAAGAAAATGTTGGTTGTTTTCATAACAAAGTTATATGAAAAAATAAAAATAAAAAATAAATAGCTTGCAAAAGGAAAGATTTGGTGCAACGTAGATTGCACGCTAAAGTGGAAAAGAGGAAAAGAAAGCTAGCTGTATTGTGACAAACACGCGTAAAGTAAAGAGAATCCAGATGAAAAGAAATTTTAACATTCAATGCTACCAACAACTATCTTAGCATCATTTTAACAATATATCTCTTAATTTTAAACAAATGATAAATATAATTTGAACATAAAATCAGATTTTAAGAAATAAAGTTATCATATAAATGAAATATGTCAACAATAAACGACAGACAAAAATGTATTAAGGTGATAGATCGGGTGGAACGGGGCGGCAAAGGAGAAGGCAGTGATGTTACAACTTTTCTATTTTTATGGCTCTATTCCTAAGTTTTCTATTTTTTTCTCTCAACTTTTCTCACATAAATTTCTATCTTTCCTCCTCCCTTTCAAATGAATTTTTATCTTCTTCTTATAGACTAAAATAGTGAACTGAGATAAAATCGGGTTATGAGTTCTTCATTGTTGTGTTCATAAAATAAAACAAAGTTCTGGTTCTTTCGTTGTTTTACATCAATATGTTCATAGAATAAAAGAAATGTATGAGTTTTATTTGTTTGACAGCAATATGTCCATAAAATAAAAAAAAAGTTATGGGTTGTCGTTATTTTGCAGCAACTTGTCCACTATATAAAATCAAGTTTTACTACTGTTTTACCGTGAAAAGAAACAACCCTTAACAAGTGATTTTGTGATTGAGTGTAGCAATGGTGAAGATATAATTGGGATAAAATAAAAAATTAAAATTTAAAAGTTAAAAAAAAAATTAAAATTAAAATTAAAGGAAGAAGACTGCATGAAGAATGTATAGATTATGTTTTTTTTGTTTTTATTATTATGAAAATAATTTTTAATTATTGGGACAAAATTGAGGTACTACAATCTATATTCTAAAATGAAGTTCCTAAATAATATATATGTATTGTCAAAGCTATTGATTTCATTTCAGCATCAATCATGAGTAAATGAATTCAATGCATACTTTGCAAGTGAAAAACCTACTGGATATTCCTAATTTGACAAACATTGCAATTTGGGTTTTTTTTTGTGTGAAAAAAACTACAAAATATAATTTTTTTTATTGAATAAGGTAAAAAAAGTAAGACGTTGATTACCGTAGATATACCTTTTCAAATGTTATCAATAATGCAATTCATACAAGAAGCATATCATATGTGTAAGATATATTATTAATCTAATACACAGCTCAAATGGATTAAAAAGATGTTTGATGATTACAATGTATTGTGATCAAGAATGCACAGTCTTGGCCAAAGGAATCGTTGAATTTTATTCGAATCCAAAAATAATAGAATAGTAGGAAATTTAAAAAAAATATTGAGACTTATTCCTCTAAATTATGTATTTGAATTCATTAGGTAACTCATCCCACGTACAATAATTCTTCCAACATTTATGTCCACTTTTCAAAATTACAGATATTTACAAGTAAACAACCTATAATACTTCTCTAACAAATAGCTTCACTCGTATAAACTTACTGTAAAAGCATATGTTAAGTGTAAAAAGCTTTATGCATGATAATTGATTAAATATGTTTTATTTAGATGAGTCAACATAAATTTGTTTAGTTATGTTTCGTCATTAAAATTATGTCCAAGTTCAAATCAATAGTTAGCTGTGATATTTTTTATTTGATTTATGACGGTTAATACTAGAAGAAATAAAAATGATATTTGTGTGGATGAGTAAAGGATTATTGTCGCATTAATAATATTGTGATATAATATATGATTTTATGATTGAATGTATTGAAGTCGTAAAATTTTATAAGAAAAAAAATATTTATATTTTAAAAAATTAAAAAATGAATAATTATAGGACAATGTTGTAAAAACCAAATTATATAGTTCTAAATTTTGTGGTTGCGATGAATTTCTACTAGAACTGACAATGATTTATGTTAATAAATATGTTAATTAATATAGATATTTTGGTGTATGTTGTACTTATTTTGGGTTCTATAATCAATGTATTTGATGAGTAGAATGTGGTTGTTGTGTTATTATTGTCTAATTATATATTTGAATATAATATGTAAAGATGACATGGTATTTGTACATTCTTTTCTTGTAATTACATGAATTAACCAAATGACACGATCATGTAGATTGATGTGTATAGTCTAGATACATCATATAGAGACTAAAATTTATTTTATCAATTTTGTAATTATTACGGAGACTCAGTTTGTAAAATCAAATCCACCTCCAAAGTCTTTATACGTCATGTGAAGAATCCAATGTCGAGATTTGCCTTAACCAAATTTGTGGTTACAATCATTTTTATATTAAAAATAATTTTCATTTGAAGATAAAATGGGATTTCTATTCAATGACATTTGTGAGCCTTTTAGTGACGTCCGAAAGACTAACTATTTATAACTTTATTCTATGTGAAGCTTAAAACTTTCTTCTACTTTGGTGTCAATCAAATGCAGCAATGTATTGTTGTGTATCGTTGTTATAATGTGAAATGGTTTGTTTCTTATTACTGTTTAAACATTTAAATTTACTTGTTATTCAAATTTTATTTGTTCTATTCAACAATAATCAATAAAATATCTGCATTTGTTTAATCAACAACATCAACATAATTTACATTATTTATGCATACGCACGGGTATCTATTTAATTTTTCAATTAAGTAAAATATTTATTTACTTTAATTAAGAACATAAAAAAGAAATTTGATTGAACCTCACTAGACTTTTTGTTTATATAAGTCAAAATTACTTTTTTTTTCAAGTTTTTTTTTGTCATTATGTATCGTTTTATAGTACATATTCGATAATATGTCCTTAGACTTATCTTTATTATTAGACACAATTTGAGATTTTTCTTCTTTAATAGTTTTTTTTCTGAAATTTCAACTTTCAATATGCTATCTCTTTTTATGCGATATGTATCTACTCTAAAGCTTTTTTTTGCGTTCTCTCTTATCGTAGTTGTGTTTGTATTCTTCTTTTTCATATTTCTATATTTCTTATGTTTATTTTTGTTTCTCATAATTATGTTTTATTTCTTTTTATAAACTACAGTTGCATGCAAGTTCTAGATGTAGTTCATAAATGAGATGAATTGATATTCAATAAGGTTTGTAGTTTTCATGTATTAAGTCAGTTGTTTCCTCATTAATTATTTTTTTCCTGATTTCCTACATGTTTGCCTTGTTTAGGTTGATTGTTGATTTGCAACATCTATTTTCCTCTACTCTTCTTTTCTATTATGTTCTTCTTTTTTGTCAACTATTTTTTAGGAATTTGATAAAGATGAGAAAAAGAAACTTTTGATAGGAGAAATAAGTGTTGCTTTTTTTTTTTCCTTTTATAAGTAATTAACAGAGTCGTCTCAAACGTTTTATAAACTTCATTTTAATTTAAAAAAATTGATCTTTAATAAAAAATACTAAAAATTCAAGAAAGATTATTTTTTTATTTTAAAAGAATTATTCTTTATTTAAATTATAAATAACATAAAAAAATTGTAAATAACATCAATAATACTGAAAATTTGATTTTTTTTTTCTTCAAAAAATATGAACTCATTTTTTTTCCCTAAAACTTTATTGTGTTTTTGGATTTTGGAATTTTTTGCTTCTAGACCATATAGTATAGGGTGAACTTTTAGTAGGAGACTATAGTACTCTTAAAAAAAATTAAAAAAAAATTGGACAATGTTATGTTGATAACTATATTAGTATTTTTACACATTTTTGGGCGTTTGAATGTGGTCCTTTGGTGTCAACATCTCTAATGCTTGATTATTATTATTATTTTCTTTCTAATTTCAGAGGTCTAAGGGGCTTATTTCTTGTTTCTTTGGTATTGAACTGTGTTGGACTAGATCTGTAAATTTTTTATTTTTTGTTTCTTTAATAACAACATTCTTTCTAATGTATCTGGCTATGGTGAAAATCAAGCTTAATAATTAGGATTATTAGGCCAGCCTCTGAACAACCTTTCATTGTATTGATGAGTTGATTTGCAAAGTGCTTCCTACAAAGTTACATTGATGATTTTGCCTTTGTATAGAAGTATGAAAAAAGTAATTTTGGTGAAGTTGAAATATTTAGGTAAAAGATATATTATCAAAAACATTTGTGTCATTCTACTTGTTTCCTTACAAGGTAAAGGAGGCATAAACTTTCTTTTGTCCAGCGACAACATGAGATTATAAGTTCATTTGGGACAATCTCAACCAAAAACAAACCATAGCATAATAAGTTGATTTGGTTGCAATAAATACAACATTAAATGTAAGTGAGAAGTTACTTTTCTTCCCCTCTTGATTAGCCTAAATTTCAAAATTTCAAAGGGAGATTAATTAGTCTTAACAATGTATAATTATTAAAAATAAACTAAAAGAGAAAGGGCAAGAATGTGAGAGTTTTGTATTATTATATTCTCTAGTATATCTTTACAATATATAGTATGTATTAAGTCATATTTAAAGAATATATAGTATGTATTATGTCATATTTAAAGAACACATATAAGTAAGTGAACGGTTATCTTAAAAATTAGGCTAAATTACATTTGTGGTCCTTTAACTTAATCTCAGGTAATGTTTTAGTCCTTTATCTTTTTTTTTTTTCCCGATTTAGTCCTTTATTGCTAACAATATCAAATAAAGTATGAAAATATGAGTTTATTTGAAGATTTGCGTTACAAATTTGATGAAATTTGTATTATATTGAAGAATATAATTAATTTTATGAGTTTTGATTGAATTTTTTTTTTTTTTAATTTTTGTATAAAAAAGGATAACATTGTTGAAATTTTAAAACATAAAATATCAAATTGTCACTTAAAATTAAAATAAAGGACCAAGTCGGAAAAAAAAAAATAAAGGATTAAAACGTTACCTGAGATTAAGTTAAAGGACCACAAATGTAATTTAGCCTAAAAATTACTAGCAATTACTAGATCCACTTACTAATAGGAGTTAGAGGAATGTGAATATCAAAGAATGGAGTTTCACTAACTATATTCATAACACTCTCTATTGGATGTCTATTAAGGATATGCCTCATTAAAATTTTACTGGAAAAAAATCTAATAGGAAAAAACTCAAGTAAAGGAAAAAAAGTACAACATTCTTATTGTGGGAACTGCCTTATTAAAAATCTTACAAGAAAAATTAAATAGGAACTGTCTCAATAAAAATTGCATTTTAAAAACTCAGTGGAACAAAACCATGGCGAAGGAAAAAAGAATGCATAACACATTTATTTCTCCTCCTCGTAGAGACAATAATATCTAAGACGGTGAAGACCAATTAATTTTTGGTACTAGTTGCTAAAAAACTTCAAATACATGGCGATGAATTTGTAGAAAGATTTGTTCTATCTCTTTTATTATACTTTTCTCTAAATTAACCGTGCACATGATAATATCTTCCAATTGAATTGTTACAATAACATTTTCTTAGAAGAAAAATCGTAAGTTTGCTTTTTTTTTTTTTATGTGTACAATCACATATCTCAACAAAACTTCATTATTGACTTGTCTCGTTTAATGACAAAATGTCATTATGGGAATTAGACAAATAATCTACATATATAAGGTAACATAATATATGTTTGATTTCGTTACAATGTCTTCGTATGATGAAGAATTGTATATTGTTAATAATATAAGATATATCAAATAATATATCAAAATATGTACAAATAGAAAAGTTTCATATTGTCTCCAAATTGAACTAAAATATAATACTTTAAGATCAATTAGTTCTTCATCATTTTCTCAAGTTCTAAAATCGATCTTTGTTCAGATCTAGTGACCTTAGAATCATTGGAGTACACAACAAATGTGATTTGTTATTATAGAATCATACTAGTACTTTTGCTATATAAGTTTCACGATTTACTCAAATAACATTCTATCAAAACAAATATTTTTCTTTCATATATTTCCATTTTAAATTTTTCTTTAATTAAACTAATTTGGAAGCTCTTTAGGAGTTGATAATATTCATATCAAATTCATTTCTAAATATTTTATTTTCAATGGACAAATGATGTCATTCTGATATCATTCAATTGATAATATTAATTAAGAATAGTATACAACACGCATTTAGATTGTTTGAGAGCATAAAGAGACTTGATTTCCTTTGTTTAAGTAATCTCTTCAAGAGCCTAGATTGTACGTCTCACAAAAATTAAATCCTTAAGTGATTTTCATATTATTATCACTATCAAGTGATCGATATAAATACATTGCAATACATCTTTCATTTGTAAATTGAGTCTATTATGTGCTACTAAATTTAATCAAGTATGAAAAAGTTTTTTAATACACTTCATGTGAATATGTCTCTTCAAAATCAATGATAGTTTACCAATACTTTTGAATATATGTATTTCATAACTTTCATTTTATTGTCACACGAGAAATCTTTTATAGCTAATTAGCTTCACATCTTCATATGTGCGGATACAGGTCCAAAAACCTTTCGCTTTGCAAAACAAGTTTAATTTCACCTCAATTGTTTTTTCTATTTTCAAAACATTTCTTTGTATATAATCTTTAATAAACTTTAGTTCACGACCCTCATTATCATTTATCACGTATAACGTCATATCATATGCAAAATTATTGCCAATATTGACTTTCTTTCAGTTCCATCATATTCGTTTCATGAAATAATTTATTGAGATCTATTTATTTTCACAAGTTTCAGGTACTTGATCAATTCTTCTGGAGTTGAAAATCAATTAATTCAAATACTCTTTTGGAATTTTAATATCCTCACTAAGGCCATCTTTCTTTTTAGATTATTTCTTTATTTGAGAATTTTTATCTTTAGAACCGAAAAATATATCATGCTTCATGCATAGGTACTCATTTGCAATGATACATTGTCTAACAAAGACATTAATTTTGATTAGAGTATTATCATCTTAATGTATTATACTGGAGCAATTGAAATATATACAACACATCCAAAATTCATAGAATAATAAGTTCATTTGGTTGCAATAAATACAACATTAAATGCAAGTGGTAAGTTACTTTTCTTTCCCTCTTGATTAACATAAATTTCAAATTTTTAAAGAGAGATAAGTTAGTCTTAACAAATGTATAATTATTAAAAATAAACTAAAAGAGAAAGGGCAAGAATGTGAGAGTTTTGTATGATTCTATTCTTTAGTATATCTTTACAATACATAGTATGTATTAAGTCATATTTAAATAACACATATAAATAAGTAAATGGTTATCTTAAGACCACTAGCAATTACTACATCCACTTACTTACTTAGAGGAATGTGATGGATTTTCACTAACTATATTCATAACACTTTCTATTGATGTCCACTAAAGATATGTCTCATTAAAATATTACTGAAAAAAATCCAATATAAAAAACCCTAATAAAAAAAAAGTACAACATTCTTTCTGTAAGAACTGTCTCATTAAAAATCTTATTAAAATAAATAAATAAGAATTATCTTAGTAAAAAAATTATTATAAAAACTAAATGAAGAGTATAAACTTTACCATTTTTTCTTCTAATTTTATATTGTAACTAATTTTTTTTTAACTTTTGTAATTTATTTATTATAATTTAAAATAAATAATTTTAAAATTGTAAAATAATTTAAATAAATAATTTATTTATAAATGATGTATATAATTTAAATTTAAAATAATTTTAGTAAATAATAATTTAATGCAAATAATTTAAAATAGTTTATTTATTATAATTTAAATAAAACAAACCAGCTAAAAATAAAATGAAATATATGATTAATACATAATTTATTTATTATATGTAAATAATTTAATTTTTAAAATAATTAATATTTTAAATTAAATTATTTATTTATTTATTTATTTTAAAATGAATAAAATATATAAATAAATAAAAAATATATCAAGATTGATAAATTTTAAATTACTATTTTTACAATATTATAAACTTTAATTAATAAAATTTAATTTTAATTAACAATTAATATTATCAAACACTACCTAAAATAAATACAGTCGACGAACACAACCACAACCTAAAATAAATATTATCATGCTGTTAGATTGTATAGATTATTCCGAGACATCACAAGAAGTCTTGTTTCGAGGCATGAGTTAATTATAGTTTTTACTTTTTACCATGAAAAAAATAAATAAATTAAATACGTGCAAATAATTGAATATTTAGTTTTTTTTTTTTTTACAGCTCCTTAGTTTATACTCTTCATTTTAAGTCCTCTTTCCCAGTAATCACTCCGCCCAAAACGCCGCCGGAGAGGAGCCAACACCACCGCGCCCTAGTCGCCGTTGCTATCGCCCATCATCCTCGTCACTGCCTCTTTCTCTATCTCCTCTCATTTGTAAGTTCTCTTTATCATCCCTCTTATGTTGAACCGTATAGTCTTGACACTTAGATCCTAATCTTTTTCTTTCTATCTATGAAATGGATGTGTATTCTAACTACTGGATAGTTGTATTAGATGTTTATGCGATCAATTTTATGATTCTACGTCAAATTCGGATTCCTTGTTTTGGCATAAACCCTAATTCTTAAAATTTGGCGAACCTGTTTTGCCTATCCCTATCAAATTGCATCTTCCCCAACATTTCATAAAACCATAATTTGTATTTAATTCCTGAACAAATTTGCTAGATACACCCAAGTAGTTTAGGGACGTGCACATATTTCATGTAATCTATGTGAACTTAGTTAAGTACAAAAAATTATTATTTTTGGGTATAACTGGCAATAAAAAGAGGTGTAACTAGAAAAATTGACTCCTGAATCGGAATTGAACTATTTTTTAGTAAATTTAAGAATCTAATTTAATTTCAAACTAGTCTTTAACCATTCAACTGTGCTTCTAAATTCAATTTTCCCCAGTTTTTATGATGAACCTTTATTCTTCCTCAAATCTCAATTTTATTAAAATAATTTAACTAGTAGTTCATTTTGTAATTCTTAGAATAATCATGCTTAGATAAATTAGGGGTCGTATAGGTACTACTTTGTATGTAAACTGTGTTTGAAATTGATTTTGTGGGTACCTGCATATCCTTTCCTATGTTTTCTTAACAATCTTGGAGCTAGTAGGGGATAAGATTGTTTAGGAGCCGCTTTGGGAGGTTGGTCACTCTGGGAAATGGAAGGTTCGCAAACCCGACGAGAGGAGCCAAGTGTGGTGATGGGGTTTTGGGGTGGATATGAAGCTCCATTGGGGGCCAGCTATATAGGATCATATGAGCAGACAGCTGCTGCAAGAACATTGCTATGTGAAGAAGCTGTTTTTCTTCTTTAGCCATGGCGGAGCACGAGGCTTACTTACCGCAATAACAAGAAAGATATTGAGTGAAAGAAAATGTGTTCAGAATAAAATTAACTTAATAATATTACTGCTATATACAAAGCTTATGTTATAAAATTGGCAAGGGCTACGAGATAGGATGTATTGTAGGAACAATAAGAAAGTAATGAATTTTTAAATGTCTAAGACCTACTGTAATTGAAACCTACTTCATTCATGTTGTTTGCTTTGATATGTGCAAAAACACGAAGAAATGGGATTGTATTTGCTGGAGTCATTCTTCAAGTATCATGTTAATATTTTCTCACCCAAATTGATTGCGATTTGCTGAATTCATTTGGTATGGTATACTGTGACTTGGTGTGAATTTGGATGTTGGTTTTCAATTTGCATCAGATTATTTCAAAAAGGGTTTCCTTATTGCACAGTGCTTCAAATTTGCAATTAGACTTTCAAGGTTACCTGATAGTGGACTTTTAGTTCTTTTCAGTTTTTTCAACTCCCCATTTTTGCTTGTTCTTTCAGCGCTAACTTTTACACTTAATTCTCTGGCTGGGTTAATTATTTTTTAGTCATATATGGTCCACTCTGGACCAAAGGCTCTTTTATGTACAGATCAGAACATCGAGTAATTCTTCAAATATACGTTTATATATTTTATTTTCTATCATTCATTTTACATTGTTCCTAGACAACAAATCAATATTATTAGCGGCGAGTTCGAACTTTTTGGTATTTTCCGTTTCTTCAGATGATAATATGGGTCAATCGTTTGCTTCATTGGTTTCAATGCTGGCAGCTGCAGAATCAGCTATGGGTTAGCCATTTTTGTCATAACTTTCTGAGTCCGAGGGACTGAAGTTGTAGGATTTATTTTTTAATTGCATTCCAGTTTAATATTCATGAATGGTTTCTAATTTTTTTTTTCTTAGAAGAGATGGTAAATTCCATCCTAATTAACTCACCTCTCGGGTTCGAACTTGGGACATAATGGTTTCTATTTTTAATATCACGTTTTATTTTATTTTTATGAGATGTCTTGTCTTTATTATAATATATTTGGTCTTATTAAATAGCTATTGTTCGGAATGACATAATTGATTAGCTTTCCCAGAATTATAATTTTTTTCCAACACTGTTATACTATTGTGTTTCAGGGAGTGTCATTATCACATAAAAAACAGCATGAATTTTGCAGCATCGTTGTGCAGAAGATTAAATATCAAGGAACTCGTGACAAATGTTCCTGTGTACAGAAGCACTGGTGGTATACCTTCATGATCCTATATTGACTATTTGTATCATGTATTTCAAAAGAAAGCTAGACTAACGACTTTTTGACATGTAATTTAGATGTTTCTGGAGAGGGATTGAGTCTGGTGTTCCGTCGTTGGGCTACCAAAAAGACAGCTGGGTCCACAAAAAATGGACGAGACTCAAAGCCCAAGAACCTTGGAGTGAAGAAATTTGGTGGAGAGGTATGAGTTTTATGCTTTAAGCAACAGTATCAATCAGTTTTGCCAAATTGCCACCATGATGTTGCCATAGTTTTATGGCATGGTAGTGTTTGTGATGGCCACCATAACCCCCAACACCGATTCTAATCGCCATGTTTCCTCCATGGGCCACAAACACCATATTATATGGCTGAGTTTTGTTTGGCCGTCATAATACGACTTTGATAACGTTGGTATCAATTTTATGACATGCAGTAAGAGGAAGACTTTCTGAACATGATTAATTTCATTCACTCATGAAGAGACTCTTTTCTTAATATTATGCAGAGGGTAATACCTGGAAACATCATTGTTAGGCAACGTGGTACTCGTTTTCATCCAGGAAACTATGTTGGACTGGGGAAAGATCATACTCTTTTTGCTTTGAAAGAGGGATGGGTGAAGTTTGAACGCAACAAGCTGACTGGTCGCAAGTGGGTGCATGTTGAGCCTAAGGAAGGTCATGTCCTCCACCCTCTGTTTACAGATGCTTCTGCATCCGAACCAAAAGTAGCTGTCTAAGTCTGACCAATTTCATGCATGATCAAACTTCTTTTAAGTGATCAATTTTTTTGGCTTATGTGAACTCCTAAATGTTCCACCTCTGAGGTCTGTTACATGGTTTTCTATTGTAATCAATTAAAAGATTTATTCCAGAAGGAATTAATAATAGGTGCTTCAGTTTTTTGCCCTTTTTTTATTTGTCATTTGTTTTGGATCAGTAGTTGTATTAAGAGGTCTTTGAGGGTCTAAATAATTCATTCGATTATTAACTACAACAGAATGATTAAAAGGAATGAAGAGAGGGTCATATGTAGGGGTGGGAATAGGCCAGGCCAGGCTTTGAAAGGCCTGAGCCTGGCCTACGATGAATTTTTGAGGCCTAAGCCTGGCCTACGGCCTATGATAGGCTTTTTTTTCGGCCTGAGCCTGGCCTACGGCCTATCATGGCCTGGCCTGTAAGCCTATTTAAAAGCCTTATTCACATTAAAAATAATTTTTCTAACAAAATAATTTAAAAAAAATATGAAACAAACACCCTTTAAACCCTAAAAAATGATTTTTGGTTTAAAAGAATAATTTTTTTATTAAAACAAACGAACCCATTATTATCTCTGAAACAAATGGTCTCAAACAAACTCCAATTATTACTTCTCAAACAAATCCTCTCGTGCAACATCATATTTAGTAATAATATATATATATATAAAGGTAATAAATAAACAATTATCTATAGCTACATGATGCTCTACACATATCGATTTATATGATTCTCCATATATCAATATTAACGTGTATATGTATATATATATTAAATAAAAAAATAATTTTTCTAACAAAATAATTTTTTTAAAATATGAAACAAATACCTTTTAAACCCTAAAAAATAGTTTTTGGTTTAAAAGAATAAATTTTTTTATTGAAACAAACGCACCTATTATTATCCCTCAAACAACTCAAAATATTACCTCTAAACAAATCCTCTCAAACAACTCAGAATATTACCTCTAAACAAATCCTCTCAAACAACTCGGAATATTACCTCTCAAACAAACTCATATTCAGTAATAATAAACAATTAGGGTTTCTAAATTTATATACTAATAATATATATAAAGATAACAAATAAATAGTATTGGTTTTTGTAAAATATAAAGTAACAAATAAATAATATCGGTTTTTATAAAAAATATGTTGTTTTCATATATGTTTGTTGGAGTGAGTGCAATGGAAATTAGAAGAAGAAAAAATAGAGAATGGAATACATATAAAATATATATAGGCCGGCCTGTCAGGCATAATAGGTTTTTTTACAAGCCTGAGCCTGACCTATTTATATAAATAGGCTTTAAAAACAACCTGAGTCTGACCTTTTTATTAAACAGGTCAGGCCAGGCCGGACCATAAGTAGGCCAGGCCATAGGCCCCTGTCGGACGGCCTAGCCTATTCCCATCCCTAGTCATATGAAAGAAAATAGCAATGGAAGAGTGGGGTTGGAAGAAACACAATGAAGCATTAACGTACTTGAATGTAGGCATGAGCAAAATCAGTTGATCCGACCAAGCTCAAGCCTATAAATGAGCCAATTTGATATGTTGGTCGGTTATAAGGGTCGCATATCACACATATTTGCAAATGTGAATTTATACAAGTTTGAGAAAAAATAATGGGTTACTTGTAACTGATCATTTCACTTAAAAACCCAATTTTTTTAGGGTGAGTCTTGTAGTCTCACTTAGTTGTTACACCACTACTATGATAAATGAGTTGTTCGATAAAAATTTACTTGAGCATTGATAAAAAAATATTGAAAGTTCAATATATTTTTTCTTGAAAAAATGAATTTAAAAATAATATGAACTAAAAGTAAAAAAAAAAAAAAAACTAACATTTTAATAAAAATAAAAAACTCATCTCTCAAATTGACTCACCTGCAAACTGCACTAACAGAAATTGGTCTAAATTGATGCTAAAATTGGTCGGAATTGAACTTGTAAATTATATACTAGGTTTTGGATACTTTGACAAAATTAACAGAAGCAAAAACAATACAACCTTTAACATAAAGGAAATAAATTTTGTCTTTTGGGCGATGTCTTCTCATCCGAATTTCTTTTGGTGATTCACCGAATTCAAAAATTGAGTAGTGTATAATTTAAATCCGATAGTGAAAAATAATATTAATAATGTTACCGGAAGTTTTAATCCAATAGTGTTGTTGTGTACACATTTTTCTCTGAGAGTGTTAATATATATTTCAACCAATATTTTCACAAATCAGTCTGCCCTCTTCAATTCTTTCACGCGCTTATATATGTTTTTTTTGTTTTTGTTTTTTCAAATAATTGATAAAAAAATTTTAAAAAAAATCCTATTATGCATAGAAGTGTGAGAAAAAAAATATGTACCGCGAAAACTAATTTTACATTGATACCAAATAATAATCGTTGATTTTATTATCTAATACATAATTACAATTTCTATCATTAAATAACAACTCAATTATTGGTTTGTGTTTGTTGTCGGTATAAAAAATTTACACCAACAGTGTATGATCATTAAGCCCTAGAATTTTCGCGCACACTAGATAATTGATGATGTCTTTATGAAACCTCATGTTTTAGATTGCAACACTTTTCGAACATCCACTGATACTTCGGACCAATATCTTCTAACTTTGAACCTCTTGTTTTTTTTTTGATAATTTTGTTTCTATTTCTTTTAATCAAACATTTTCATTCATTTAAATATTTTTATTAATTTATTTTAATCATCAATTTTTTCTTAAAATACACTAAATTTGCCAAAATGTCAAAGTTAGAAATCTATTTTCATGTCTCCTCTGTACTACTCCGTTATAAAAAAAAAAAATCATTGAAGACGAAAAATAACTCTAAGAAACTCATTTCCATATTCAAAACATATAAGGGAAAATGATGATTGAGGTATTATAGCTCCATTATTGAATTAAATCAAAACAAAATAAATCCATTCAAAAATCTCACTTTAAAAAAAAAATCAATTGGAGCCGAACAGAAAGAGAGAATGAGCATCAGGAAAGTAATTTAAGGGATGAAAAAAAAAGTAGAACCAATAAGGTAATTAAAATCTCATAACATCGTGATCACGTTTCAGACAAGCATGAATCAAAAGAAACATCTCAACTTTGACAAACTTATTATTATAATTTAGGTTGGGGCCCTACACAATTCTCACAAAATCCATCCGTAAAGTGAGGACTACCACCACTTATAAATATTTTTGTTTTTATTTATTTATTTCATTTAACGTGAGACTTTTAACATACAATTTTATACTCATGACTGAACATCTGAACGTGATTGGGCGTGATACGAGTGGTCCGATTACAATAATCTCATAGCAGGTGGTCGAATGGATCTTGGAAATACTCTAATACAATCTTAGAATTTCGAGTTGAGTCCTACACAACCTCCACAAAACAGACATGTAAGGTGGAGACTACCCACTATTTTTAAACACTTTATTAGATAATTTCATCTAATGTAGGACTCTTAACATTTAAAATGATATGATAAATTAGATCGTGAGTATGGAGAACGCAATTGCAGACGGTGAGTACAAATGCATCATGTTTCTCTTGCTTTTTCATCTATTTTCAAACAATAGGGGCTAAAAAAAGGGGAAAAAGAAATATGGCTCATCTTAAAAAGTTATCATTTAGGAGAGCCAGCAATTCACGTGTTTTGTTGCAAGCCGACATAGTAGCAAAATATAACCTCATTTTCAAACTTTTAGTAGCTAGAAAAATCACTGCTTGTGATGTGGCAAAGCCAGGATGTCACTTAGCATGACATCTCATCACTGTTAACAGAGAAGGTTGACAAAAGTCTCATATTGTCTGACGAATTACTATATGAGGAAGTGTTTTGTTATTTCACAAATTTAAGGGCACAATTTGCTCGATGCTTATAATTTTAGTTCCCATATTGGTGGTTTACTCTACAACAAACATTAAGTGGCAAATGTGATAGGGCTTGTGCTTCCGGCCTTTAGGTTCGTGTTTGACTCATAAGTAGTACTTTTTATTTAATTAAAAATTCATTTTTTATTAAAGCGGTTTGCTTTGATAAAGTTGATGAGTGGACGGTTTTCACCTTTTATTCCGTTTTAGCTGTCACTATGACAGCCTACATCCAGTCCTGACAATCCAACTGGATTTCAGCTTTTTCTTCAATAGAAAGAATTGAGACACTTTTACAGATTGTCCAGTTTCCTCGAAACCTATCTATCTAACTCATATCTCTTTCCTATTGCTTAACCCCTTGATCCTTGCAGTCACTCGTCAGACTCACACAAGATCAAGTACAGCTCCTTCTTGATGATCCTTTCATCAACGAAGATCGCCACCAATTTCTAGCTGGATTTTGATCAACCCCTTGATCCTTGCAGTCACTCGTTAGAATCACATAAGATCAAGTACAACTCCTTCTTGATGATGCCTCTCACCCAAGAAGATTGCCACCAGTTTTTCCCACTGGATTTTGCACAGTTGTTTATTTACAAAACTTTGTTTACAGAAAGATATAAAAGTAGTACAGAGTTTGTCTTCAATCTCTATCAATGTATCTCACAAGAATCTGGTTGTTCATTTGAGTGTTTGTGAGAACATTGTCTTTTTCTCTCAAGAATTCTTTTTCAGCTCTCTTAATGATTATGAATAATCTTTTTGGTCTTGATCTGAAAAAGCAATATCAGAATGTTATCAAAATGTTCTTAAGAGTTCTTCAGTGTTCTGAAGTATATTCAAGTATTGTTATTCAGTGTTATGATAGAAAAAGATTGAAAACACTTTATATAGTTTCTGAAAAACAACATATAAATCGATTGCTCAATCGATTCATTAATGTGATAAAACAGGCTCAATCGATTTCCCAATCGATTATCGCAGGTCTTGTTTTTCTTGAATCTTGAAACTGCATAAACTAATCGATTTCCCAATCGATTATTTTAATACACTTTTCGACAATTATGTGCAGACTTATATATGAATCGATTGCATAATCGATGTTAGATGTTTTGTTCCAATAATAAAATCAAATCAATCGATTACTTAGTCGATTCACTAAGTCACATAATCGATTTACAAATACACATAATCGATTTGGCCACAAACTAAGAGTTCCCTGTGATTTCAAATTTTTTGTTTCAATCGATTTGCCAATCGATTATGTTTAAAACAAGAACTTAGCTAATTTCATGTTAATCGAAGTGCCCATCGATTTTGGTAGTATTTTTCTGAAAAGGCTTTACCAGTTGGTTTAGCTCAATTGATTACCTAATCGATTGATACCAAACTTATCATGATTGAATTTCTCACAATAGATTGTCCAATCGATTGTGTTTGTCACAGGCCATGTTACTTTTGAAATTTTATTTACGCAATCGATTCGTCAATCGATTAGCCTAATAAATGGATTGTCCCTGTGACTTGCCCAATCGATTTCCCAATCGATTTGTTTCAATCAGTTTTTACTTTGTGATTTGCACAGTCGATGTGCCAATCGATTAGCATACAAATTAGGTTGCCACTGACTTGCACAATTTTTATCATTGATTGTGCCAGTCGATTGCCTAATCGATTGTGTAACCACAAAACATATGTTTCCTTACAACCCTTTTACGAAATCGATTGCCTAATCGATTTGCTCAATAGATTTGATGATTTCTTGAGTTCCAAGCAATTGTCTCAAGTATGTAGGGTTGAGTTTTTGTTCCTGAAATCTTACTCAGTTAAAATGTTAGATTTTTCATATGATGTATGAACATTGTATGTTTGTTAATTATGTCAAAATTAGGATTAAGAGGACTAAAGTCCAACAATCTCCCCCTTTTTGCATAAGTGACAAGCATACAATTTTAACTTGACTTGAGCATTTCAAGATATAATATTAACAACAAATATATTTTCATAGCATCATATGTACCATCATAATATCAGAATATCAGAGTATAAGTACACATGCTATATAACAATATCAGAGTCATTTTAAATAAGTCATTATCAGTCATCAGAGTAAAATAGCACAACAGTATAAGCATCAGAGTATAAGCATCAGATTAATAGTTACAACAAGTTATAAAACAAACAGGTAATAATTTCTCTGTATCAACAAGTTATAATTTATCTCCCCCTTTGTCAGTTAATGCAAAAAGCGGTAAATGGAGAGAGTATTAAAACAAGTTTTCCTCCCCCTATGTTAGTAAACATATGCATTGGGGATACTAATGATAAAAAAAATGTATCAAAGCACAAACTTATGCAGATTTAACATATTATGGCAATTGGTATCAGAGCCTACCTTTTTTAGAGTAATTCTCATAAAAATTCATGGCCTCAGTTGGATTTCTAGGAGAAGGTGCTTCACTTGCAAGGCCCCCTGCCTTCAATGGAACTGCATACATGTATTGGAAACATAGGATGCTAATATTTTTAGAAGCTAGTGGTATTAATATTCTAGATGTTGTTGAAAATGGACCCTATATACCTAAAATTGCTGGAACTGCTGATTTACTAATCCCTAAACCCAGATCCGAATGGTCTGAGGATGACAAAAGGAAAGTAGGTTATAATGCTAAAGCAAAGAATATTATAACATCTGCTTTGTGTGCAGAAGAATTCTTCAGGGTATCAAACTGTAAATCAGCAAAGGAAATGTGGGACATTCTTCAGGAAACACATGAAGGCACCACAGACGTGAAAAGAGCTCGTGTTAATACACTCATGCATGAATACAAATTGTTTAGCATGAAGAAAGATGAATCAATCAGTGATCTACAAACTAGGTTTACTCACATCATCAACAATCTACATGCCCTGGGAAAACATGTAGAAAATGAACAGCAAATTGGAAAAATCATGAGGTGTTTAACAAGAGAATGGCAACCCAAGATAACTGCCATTGTTGAATCAAAGGATATTGCAACCATGACTATTGCAACACTGTTTGGAAAGCTCAGGGAGCATGAGATGGAATTGCACAGACTAGATGAGTCAGAACAAGATAACAGGAAAAGAAAAGGACTATCTTTGAAAGCCCAAACGCACCAATCTAAGTTTGAACAAGAAAGTTGCTCAGATGAGTCAAGCAGTGAGACTGACGAAGAGCAAGCTGAAATCCAATTGGATTGTCAGGACTGGATGTAGGCTGTCATAGTGACAGCTGAACCACGATAAACCTTGGTGCATTCTTCTCTAACCCTTACTCTTTATTATTTTCATTTTATGATTGTATGATTAATATTGTTTGACATGCATGTATCTTGATTAATCTGTAGAACTATTACTGCATAATCTTGACTAGTAATTGATCAATACATGTAAGTGTGAACCTTCGATTAGAATCAACTCCTTGGGACCGTGATTGATCATTAGTTCAATAAAAGAGTTCTTTTGTTGAATTGATTATCAATCTTGTGAAATATTTTTAAAAGACTGCCATACACATTTTTAAACCTTTTTCATAAAAGTGAGGCCAAAGATACCAACAATAGTAATGGGAAGCAACAACCACAATCAAACCTAAGGTAAAGACTCTCTTAAATATTCTATTTACACTATCTCCCTTTTACATAATAGGTCATCTCTAAAATAATCATAAAAGAGAAAAGATCTAGGAAATAAGATAATATTCTATGTCCTTGAAATTGGCACATGTCACATAGATTAGGGACCACATATTTTGTCATATATGCTAGTGTCTTTTCTCAGCTCCAGCTAAATAGTGCAAAACCTTTCAATTCAGCTGAATATTAACAATCACACTTTGGTGTTGCAGCACCATGCAACACCTTGGAGCGTTTCATAACTTAGTCATACACACTAGATCAATACGTGAAATCTAAATAACAAGTCCAAAGGTGTGCTTGACTCAAAATGATTCTAAAACTTAATATTCCTAATTAAAGTAAATAAAGTAATATAAATTACCCAATTATCAAATAATAATTCAAGGAAAAAATGTTAGATAGTTCTTATTTCTTAAGAGTTATTATCATCTATGCAGGAAAATCTTAGAAATTAAGAACAAACTACATTGCTCAATGTTCTCCCATTGGTCTGTAATATATAAGGTTACATATATTTTTAGTCTTTATAAAATTTCAATCTTAATTACTGTAAAATCAAATTTATAGGTTAAATTTCAATTCTAGTTGAGGTAAAATAAAATTTTAATATATAAAATTAAATATGTTTTTAGTTCTTATATTATTCCACAAATAATTTTAGTCCTTATACTAAAATGAAATATGTTTAATTGTCCTTTACTTTTAATTTTTTTTTAATGATTTTTGCATGGATGTTTAAAACATTTTTAACTTACAATGAATTAAATATGAATTTTTTAAATGTGAAAAAATCAAGATAATGAAAGTATGGACCTAGAAATAAATTTTGAGCTCATTTTCTTGTGGAGGAACTTTTTATAATGGTGTAAACATGTCTGCAAAAAATTCATTCAAAAATATATATTAATTTAACAGTAGTGACCAAAACGGCATGCATGATTATTTTGTAGGGACTAAAAGTTATATTTTTATTTTATAATGACTAAAAACATATTTAACCCTAATATTTAAGATGAAATAACAAAAATTACAAGATTAACAAATTTATTTATTATTATAAAAAAAATATTCCAATTATACCCTTAACATTATTTATTTTATATTAATTATATGAGTTTCTAGTAAAGATATGGCTCTCTCGTTAAATAGGAGTATGGAAATATTATACACTTTTAAATAAGTTTATTTTTCTTATAATAAGAACGACCTAGTCTGGACTGATCCTTAAAATCTTAATTAGTGCCGTGAACACATCAAAGAAACTAGTTCTTTCTATAATTATCTAAATATTATTTTTGGTTGCAAAATTATACATATATAATTCATTTATAATTATTATTTTTTTAATTACTTTGATCCTTATTCCATTTTTTTTAAAATTATGTACAACAATATTATGTATAATTAGTATTATTCTTTAAAAAATTCATGCATTAGAAAAAAATTAAATGTCAATCACTCTATATCATATAACTTAATTTTAATTCAATTTGGAAAATTATCAAATGACTTTTAATTTTTCAAATAGGAGTGCACCATCAAGATCATAAGAACTTTCTTATTTTTAGTAAGTTTTAAGATGTTTACTGAAATGACAATGTCAATTACAAAAAAGAGGAGTTTGAATTGTAATTGTCCCTTTTTAAATAATTTCTGTTTGATTTAAAATTAGTTAACTCAAGATCAATTTTTGTTTTTAAAACACAACAAAAGTAGAACATTCTTGGTTAGTGAAATCGCAAAATTAATTTTCCTATGTGATCTATGGTTAGTTCATCATAAATAAATAGAGATAAGGGAAGAAGAATCACACATAAATATATCATGGTTCACCCAAGGTGGGTTACGTTCAGTCTTCACAATTGTGAGTATTTTCACTAAAGTGTTCAAACCTAAGATCATTTTTTGCTTTTCACACTAACTTTCTAGATCAATCTTGACCGGTTATAATATGTTACATTTCTACCTTGAAAGAATTTCCAGCAGTTACCTTTCAATCTTATAAATGATTTTTACAGATCACCTTTTAACCATAAAAGGATTTTTTTTTACAATTCACTCAAACTATATTCAACAATATAGTCTTGAGTTACAAATGATATGATTTAAAGAGGTTGATGGATCTGAATATATTCAACCCTTGTTTGAGTTTAGATTCTTAGCAAAAGACTCAACAAGATAGATCATTGAATCTAGTGAAACGAAACTATAGCCTTTTCTTTGATTGAAGAGCTTTAGTATTTTCAAGTATGATTGTATATTAGATTCTTTTTATAGGCTTTCATGAAGACTGATGACAACTCATCTAGCCTTTGAAAA
>NC_021164.2:6602136-6665684 GCF_000331145.2 Cicer arietinum | reverse complement strand
GCAGGAATGTTCTTGCTTTAAAAACCAGAACGATCTTTGTTTCTATTTTGAGAAGCGCTTAACTTGAGAACATTTGACAAGTGTTAGATGTCATGTTTTTCTCTATTTCATGTGTAGACTGCTCAAAGGTACAGTTGAAGTGTCCTATCAAGTATGCCATGTCTATACTTGTTGCTTTATCAATCTAGAGATTGATCTTGTTTTTTTGATCATGATGCATAGCTTTTGCCTTTGTTAAAATTGAACTTGTATACATACATCTCGTGCTTTTGTAATGAAAATGATTTATTAGCAAATCAGAATCGATCTTGTCTTATTTCTCTTTTACGAACATGAACATTCTTGGTTTGATAAAACTGAAGGTTGTGAAGAACGATATTCGTTTTTTTTTCTTCTTCAGATTTTGTTGTTATTAACCTGAATGTTCATCGATTATCAGAATGATATTGCTTCTTCCACCATGATCTTGTGTTGATATGTTTAATGTCTATCTTTAATTAATACACTCAAAAACACATTTTAAAGAACAATTTTTTTTTTTAGAATCATAATTAGAAGTTTAACTAACTTTATTTGATTATCATTAAAACATTAATTTGAGATTTTGTCTCAACATTTACAATATTTTCAGGTTTTTATCAAATAATAATGATCTAATATTTTAAGGCTAAACAAAAATGTGGAAAAAATTATAATTTGTGAATAATTTTTTTTATATAAAATTGTTTTTTAAGGCTAATATTACGTAGATATAAAAAATTTGATGCTCCTAAATATTGGAGTCTGGATAGTCGTTCATCTCAAATTACCACACAACTTAGTAATAATCAATATCAATATTTGTGTAATTACTAACTAATATTATTTCTTTTTCGTAAAAAAAAATATTTAAATGTACTTTTGTTCTCTTTATTTTTGTCAAAATGAACTTTTAGTTCCCTCATTTTTAAAATTAGTTTTTTGGTCTCCTATTAACTAATTCTTTCGATTTTTCTTGTTTCTCACTACTTTTGATAATGTGACACTCTCATTAATAACGTAACACTTAAGTGACATTTGTAACTTGGATAAAATAATTTATATGTCATTATTATGATAATTAATTTTATTTATATATTAAAATATTAAAAATAAAATGAATAAAATTATTAAATATTTTAAATTTGATTTATAAATAATTCAAAATAAATTTAAATTAAATAATATTAAAATTTTAATAAATTTAAATATGAAAAAGAATATTAAGTAGTTATGATAAAATTAATAAAATTTTAAATATTTATATAAATATTTTGAAATTTTAAATTGTTTAAAAAAGTTAAATAAAATAAATTAATTTTAAATATTGTTTTATAAATTTTGATTTTGATTTTAATTTTAAATATTTTAATAAAATAAAATAAATTTATTTTTAATATTTTATTATATATAACTAATAACAATAATAATGATATAAAAAATATTTTTTCAAACTCACAAATATCATCCAAATGTCATATTATCAATTAAAATAACACATCATAAAAAAAGACCAAAAAATTTATTTTATATAAAAATAGAGAAACGAAAGTGATTTTAAGGAAGGAAAAAGAAAAAGAAGCTAATACTTAGATTAGCAACTCTTGTAATAAATCTAGAAAAGACTTGTTTGTCTTTATTATTATGTACAAAGATTGAAAGACCTTAATTTGAGATGCCCACTTGTCAGCAATGGTCAATTTTGTGAACATTGAATTTACTATCGCACGTGTATGACTTTTTTTCTTCTTTCTTCTTTGGATATTTCTAGTGATTATGATAATTTTTTGTCGTATGGTTTGTCAAAAATGTCTAACAAGTAACAACAGCACACAACCCGTGGCTGCCAAGTTACGTACATAATCACAACATTGAAATTGAACAAAGTCATCACATTTTTATGGCTTGTTTTAAGGCTAGGTGTCACAACGTAGAGATACATCACATTAATTAATTAATTAAGACAAATCACATTTGTTAATTTCATATATACTGATGTATTTAATTTTTAAATAAATAAATTTTTTAGAAAAAAAGTTACTTTTTATTATTTAAAAAATTATAATAATTAAATATTATTTAAGTTTAATTGCAATTTTAGTTCCTCTATTTTCATCAATTCTATTGTCTTTCTATTTTAAAAGTTAACAGTTTTATATTAAAAAAAATGACTGATTTGAAATATTTTAAATAATGTGGTATATAATTTTATTTCATTAGTTAGATTACAAGAAAAATTGAAGTTGATAGCTAAATTTTTATAAGATTTATCAAGATTTCTTGAGTGTTGATCATTCTACATTATCGAATCATATTTATGTTATTTAAAATATGTCATCGCTATTTTTTAATTAAAAAATTATAATGAGGGATCAAAATTGTCAGATTTTAAAATAGATGTATCAATTTTGTAAATTGATAAAATAAAAAACAAAAATTATAATTAAATATATTATTTATTAAGAGAATCAACGAAATAAAATTTAATTTTTATTATTTATTTTAGTGAATATTAATTTTTTTACTATAAATATTAAAATTAATATAATATTTATAAAAAAATAAAATGATGTTTTTTTTATGAAATGACTTTTTTGTTAGAATACAAAAATCAATTAATAGTTATTTAATTCAAAAAAGTGAGTTAACTTATTGATTTTAAAGAACAAATGTAAAAAAATGCTTTGGTGTATAAATATGCCCGTATAAACTTTCATTGATTAATTATAAGTTAGTTTTCTTTCTCGAATCTTCATGTTATATGTATGTTTTCCTACTAGTTTCCAATTAATGCATCAGATTATCTCCATTTCATTTTCGTTTTCCAATTACCTCGTGACTTTGGGGGAGAATCGACCTTTTTGACTAACACTAATTAATCTTCTTACACATGCATGGAAAAAATTTGCACCATAAGTGATGCATTATTAATTTTGTACAATAAATCCAAAAATCAAGGCTGAAAATATGATGAAACAATTTTCCAAAATCAGAATTGATGTAGCACGGGAACCACACATTTATCCAGTCAGATAACAGATGTCGTTCAATCAAAATTAGACGATCTAAAAAATATGCAGATTTCAAATTTTATTTTATAATTTATATGTTGATTTAAATTTGAACCGTCCGATCTTTGATAGAATAATCTTTGCTATCTGACTCTGTGAATGCGTAAGTTTTTTGAATGCAGAAAATCTAAATCTCAATTCTACCTCTCGTGATACTAATTTGCCACTCATAGGAATATCTACCATCGTATGTGGTATTTCTTTTTCCCGACACTAATTCAAATCCATAACCTAAAATTTGAGTACATGGAAGCATATTTGTGTCTCATCACTTAACTTAAGTGGTGAGACATATAAATGCTTCCGTATACTTGAGTCACAAGTCATGGAATAAATCGTTAATTGTTGGAGGTGAAAGAAATAGCACACAAATGGAATAAATCGTTAATTGTTGGAGGTGAAAGAAATAGCACACAAATGGAATAAATCGTTAATTGTTGGAGGTGAAATAAATAGCACACAAATGGTAGAAGACATTCCTATGAGTGGTGGTATGGGTATAACTAAGAATGATGACTTGATTGGGAAGATGTTGGTAGGACAACAATTTGTCTTCTTGAATGGGGTGGTTATACCTATAGACACTTTAATACTCAAATTAAGAAGTAATTGAGAAATCAGTAGAGATTTATGAAAGAAGTTGTCTACCTTCTTTTTAAGCAAAAAATTAAAGTACAAAAGTATCACATGATTGTCAAGATATCTCAACTATGTTGACACCTAAGACAAATATATCATTTGCATCATCTTACAAATTTATTCAATAGGAAAAAAAAATTATAAAGATTATTAGTAAGATTATGCCAAAACCCAACAAAAACAGCCAAAAGTAAACAACATTTGGCTCATTAAAAACTTTACCCAAAAAAACTCAAAACGATAAAATATTGATGAAGAAAAAAAGAGTGTAGAGCAAATAAAAGTCTAACCTATTGAAAAACATATAAAAAAAACGATAATTTAGTTATCTCAAAACAATTCAGACACTATTTATTAACCTTCAAGAAACAATCTCGTGATTTTTAAAAGCAAGAATTACAAATTTAAAGTTTGTCTCTAACCAAAAGGATATCCAACCCTTTTTAATTAAAGTTATCTCAATTGTATGCATAGCCCCAATGAATTCCACATGAAAGACAATGAAGATGTTTAAGTTTTGAGCAAAACAACCCACAACAACAACATTGTTATCTCTAAATATGCTCACAAAAGTAGTTGGTCAAAGACAATCTTATGTTGTGCTATATATGTTGCATTTGATCCAAGAAGTTGTATACCTTGAATATGTCAGAACAATGTTATAGATAGTCGAGATTTGAGGTGATACATGGACAAAATTTTCCCTAGATCTGATGTATTTTATTTAATTTGATTAATTAATGAATCCAAAAAGTTGATTAATTATTGCCACATCTTGTGCTACCAATCTAACCTTCAAAAGAATATATACATATACCACCCTCCATGTGACATTTCTTTCGTCTCTCACACGGATTCAATTCGATAACCTAAGGTTTAAGTACATAGAAGCATCCTTGTGTCTCACCACTCGTATTTCTCTGATTTCATGTTCCTTTTAGATTATAAATTGTTAAAGAACAATAAACAAAAATGGAGAAGTGGATCATGTAATCATATTGTATTTTTACCTCTAATTTTATCATGGTTTTTTCTTCAAGACATCAATTGTGATACCTTCATTTACTGCAAGTAATTTTGAGACATCACACCAAATTTGTTGTGATTTGGTGTCAACAACAACTAACAAGAGCAAAAAACAATTGCAAATGAAAATGAACCTTTTATAGCAAAAAATTATATGAAAATGAAACTACAAAACAAAAAATTATGAAGTAAAATTTGAGGCATCTGAGAGACTGCTTTTAAGAATTATTCACTTGATGTACAATATTTTTATCCTCAACAAAGTGGAGGCAACATAACAACAAGAATAAAAAAAAGTATAACATGAGATGCAACTTATGAATGAACAAAGTTAAAGTAATGAGAATAAAAGAGTTTTTGGTGCAATTTGTAAGTGGTCATTGAGTGAATAAAATATTTTCATTTAACAATAAGACCAAGTCTAATAATGGGAATCGTGGAGAGATAATGGGCAAAATTTACGAGGGGAGCTTGAAAGATCATTATTTTGAGGTAAGAGCAATCAAACAAATGTTTTGGACAATACATCTTCATCCAAAATCTTAAGGCTTTAGATTTATCCTTTATGGGTTATCTCACTTATATGGTCCTCAACATTAATTTTTCTATCTAATATGAGACTCATACTCACACTTCACATACAAACAATCTTTTCTCTCAAGTGTGAGTTCATTCATTCATTTTAGTATGTTCCTCCTCAAACATAAATTTTTTTATCCACATACACTTGCGCCTCTGTTGGCACACATACATCAAGAGAAGATTTTACCTGATCACCATTGTCTAGAGGACTTTCATTACTAAAGATAGACTACAACTTTCAACTCACTAGAATCTGAAACTGTGTAGCTAACTTTTATAAATGATGTATGAGATGCCTTCTTATCAACATATGTTCTTTGTTATATTAATAATTAGGGTTTTTTAATAAAAAATTATTGAAACATAGAGTATGTTATTGTGTAAATTTAAAAATTTGTTGAAATCCCACATTAGAAAGTAACATTTTTTTAATTGAAGTCTCATATTGGAAATATTTTTTTTTTTGAAGTCCCACAATGGAAAACTCTCATATTTTGAGTAGTTTTCAACTCTATAAATACTAAAGTCTCACATTGGATAGAAAACATACGTAAGTTTGCTTCCATCACTATATAATGAGTTTCAAACTATTATATAAAGTACACCAAAATTGGATGCATTTCCCAACTTTCTATTTTCTCCCTTTTATATTATGCTCGTCTGATTTTTGAGCCACTTCTCTTTTTTTTTCTTCTATCCCTTCGATATTTATGAGTGGTTTTATATTGTAGTCCCTTCATTTTTAGAGCGGTTGTTATGTCGTATTCCCTTCGTTTTTAGAGTGGTTGTTATGTCGTAGTCCCTTCGTATTTTAGAGCGTTTGTGATGCCATAATTCCGTCTATTTTTTAGAGGTCCTAATACCACTATCATTTTAGAGCGGTTTTTAGGTCGTAGTCTCATCGATTTTTAGTGATCATAATACCACTATGAGCGATTTTTTGTGTCGCAGCCCTTTTGATTTATGAGTGGTCGTAGTATCATATTGAGAGTGACTTTAATCGTCATATTGAGAGTGGCTTTAACCGCCATATTGAGGGTGTAATTCTAAAACGGTTTTCTACGGTGCAGTGGAACTTCGATATAGTGAATTTATGATGTTTTATCTTAGAGACTTCGTGGTTTATAGTCTACCTTGCACAATTTGGGCAATGCCACGAAACTTCTTAAAGAGAGCGACCTAGTCCGTGACTCAAACCAGTAATATCTTCGGGGGCATAAATTGTGATTTTTAAACAGTTTTTCAAAACTCAAAAACAAGAATTTTAAAACTTTTCTTTCTGCCATGTCAACCAAAGAGATTACTGGATCTGGTTATGGTGCCTCTAATTTATGTAAACTGTTTTGCTGAGGTAAACAGAAAAGGATAAAAAAAACTAAAGAATTAACCCATGGGAGAATAATAATAATAATTATATTCTTAATGGACTTGTTGATTATCTGTATAACTACTACAGTTCCAGCAATACTGCTAGAGATGTTTTAGATGCTCTGAAGAAGTATGTTGTGAGCTGCTACTCAGAGTATCAGATGACCGATCACATAAAATTCATAAGATAACTCATGAGATTATCTATTAAGGTACGCCACTCATGACATATTTAAATTAAATATTTGAAATTTAATATATCTCCTTCTGTTTGAATGTTGAAATCAAGAAAATGTCTCATTTTGCTTACATGTTGTGATTTTAATTTTTGACATGCTAGACTATGTGATATGAACACATCTGATTTCAAGCTTAAGTAACTTATGTTTAATTCCAAAGTTATCTTTAAATGATTTTGAAAAATGTGATTTTTGTAGCTAAAATAACAAAGAGTTCACATAAATATGTAGTTAGAGAATCTAAATCTTTAGATTTATTATACTCTGATATATGTGAAGATGTTAACAAGAAATGAAAAATAAAAGTGAAACACTTGACGTGTTAAGGATCTTTGTAACTGAAATTGAAAATCAATTTAATAGGAAGATTAAGAGGTTCCAAGTATGATTCTAGTTTGTTTAATGAGTTTTATAAATTGTCAGGAATTATACATGGAAGTAGCTGCACCATAATTGCTTGAAGTGAATGGTAAAGATGAAAAAAAAAGGAATATAACTCTTACTGAACTATTTGTTGCTATTATGCTTAACTCTGGTGCTGCATCTCATTGGTGTGCGGAAAATATATTGCTTATTTGATATGTTTTGAATAGAGTTCATAAATCTAAAAATAAAACATCTCCTTATGAGATAGTGAAGGAAAGACAACCAAACTTGTCTTATTTTCAAACTTGGGGTTGTTTGGCTTATGTCAGAATCCCCGATCTCAAGCAAATTAAACTCGCTAGTAGAGCCTATGATTGTGAATTCATTGGGTATGCAGTAAAAAACAAAGCGTATAGGTTTTATGACTTAAATGCAAAAGTGATCACATAATCAAATGATATTGACTTCTATGAAAATAAATTCCCTTTCAAATGGAGAAATAGTGGGGGCAGCGAACCAAGTCACATTCTTGTAACTAGAAGCAACAAACAAGGCGAAATAGAAACTCGAAGAAATATGAAAGTCAGAGTTGCTAAAAATTATGGACCGTATTATACAGCCTATACCTTATAAGAGAATCCTGCAAATCTTTAAGAAGTTTTGTCATTTTTGGATGCAGATTTATCGTAAGAAGCAATAAATGATGAAATGAATTCTCTAGAGTCTAACATGACTTGACATTTTGTAGACTTGCCTCATGGTTGCAAATCAACAGGTTGTAAATGAATATTGAAAAAGAAACTAAAACCTATTGGAATGATTGATAAATACAAGGCTTGTTTTATAGCCGAAGGTTTTAGGCAAAGAGAAAATATAGATTTATTCGACACCTTTTCACCGATCACTAAAATTACATCCATTAAGATACTCATCTCACTTGGTGCTATTCATAACTTGGTAGTACACCAAATGGATGTTAAAACGACTTTTTTAAATGGTGACCTGGAAGAAGATATATGGAACAACATGAAGGTTTTGTAATTCAAAGGCAAGAAGAAAAGGTCTGTAAGTTAGATTAATTATTGTATGGTCTTAAACAAGCTCCTAAGCAATGAAAAGAAAAATTTGATAACTTGATTACATCGAATGAGTTTAAAGTGAATGAAAGTGACAAATCTATTTATTACAAATCTGAAAATGGCATTTGCACTATCATATGTATTTATGTAGACAACTTACTTATAGCTGGTTCAAATATTCTTGCTGTAAATAATGTCAAATCTTTGTTGAGTAACAACTTTGATATGAAAGACCTCGAATAAGCAAATGTAATCCTTGGAATCAAGATTACTAGGTCAAAAAAGGGAATTTCTTTGGATCAATCTAACTATGTTGAAAAGATCCTAAAGAAAAATAATTACTTTGATTGTAAACCTATTTGCACACCATATGATTCAAGTGTGAAACTTTTCAAGAACACTGGTGAAGGTGTTAGACAAACTGAATATGCGAGCAATATTGACAGCCTCAGGTATGCCACTGATTGTACTAGACATGACATTGCCTACGTCGTGGGATTGTTGTGCAGGTTTACTAGTAGACCTAGTTTGGAACATTGACACGCTATCGAAAAAGTCATGAGATACCTTAAAAGGACCATAAGTATTACATTACATTATCAAATATTTAATTTCGTCCTTAAAGGATACATTGATGTTGATTGGAACACCTTATCAGATTACTCCAAAGCAATCAGTGGCTATATTTTCAATATAGTCAGTGGTGTTGTATCTTGGAAATCGAAGAAACAGACGATACTGGCTCAATCCACTATGGAGTCTGAAATGATAGCACTAGCTACTACTAGTGAAGAAGAAAGTTGGTTGAGATGCTTGCTAGCAGAGATCCGTCTATGGAAAAACCTTTGTCAGTTGTGTTGATCCACTGCGATAGTATCGCTACTATTGCAGAAATTGAGAATCGTTATTACGACGGTAAGAGACGACAAATACATCGTAAGCACAACACTGTTAGAGAATTACTTTCTAAAGGAGCTGTTATAGTGGATCATATACACACTGATGAAAATTTAGCAGATCTTTTGACGAAAGAATTAGCTAGAGAGAAAATCATAAATACATCCAAAAGGATGAGACTATTGCCTATAGATCAATGAGTCACTTTTGATGGTAACCCGACCTAAAAGACTGGAGATCCCAAGAATTATGTTCAATGGGTAATAACAAGTCGTGAAGTGATATGAGATGAACATTTTATTATAAATAAGATAAACATGATTCCTGAAGCGATAATAGGATGAGGTAATAGAAACTCTTAATGAGATATATACTCTATTTGGAGCAGAGTACCTAGCTACATAAGTACTCTTAATAGACTCACCTATGTGAATGTGGAAGTGGAGCCGCTTCCTATGGAATTTTGAGGCAGAATTCCTAGAGCGTTCACTATAATGGGATACACATGCAGGGCCATTAATGCACGAGCTTTTGAGAATACACCCAATGAAAAGGTTGTGTGTGGGTTTGATGTCAGAGATAGAGTTCAAGACTACGAGTCACTCTTATTGAATCTAAATCTTACTTACTATGCAAAGGTTCAAGTCAAGAGATAGATTTGTTTATGCACAATCTTATAGAAGCGTTTGACGTTATTTCAGAAATATTTGTTTTTAAAATTCAAGTAGGGGACTGTTGGAACATAGAGTATGTTATTGTGTGAATTTAAAAATTTGTTGAAGTTCCACATTGGAAAGAAACATTTTTTTAATTCAAATGGAAATAAATATTTTTTTTAATTAAAGTCTCACATTGGAAATAATTTTTTTTGAAGTCCCACATTAGAAAACTCTCATATTTTGAGTAATTTTCAACTCTATAAATACTAAAGTCCCACATTGGATAGAAAACATACGTAAGTTTGCGTCCATCACTATATAATGAGTTTCAAACTATCATGAAAAGTACAGCAAAGTTGGATGCATTTCTCAACTTTCTCTTTTCTCTCTTTTATATTATGCTCGTCTGATTTCCGAGCCACTTCTCTATTTTCTTTTTGTCCCTTTGATATTTATGTGCGGTTTTGTATCGTAGTCCCTTCGTTTTTTAGAGAGGTTGTTATGCCGTAGTCCCTTAGTTTTTTCAGAGCGGTTGTTATGTCGTAGTCCCTTCGTATTTTAGAGCGGTTGTTATGCCATAATTCTGTCGATTTTTAGTGGCCATAATACCACTATGATCAGTTTTTTTTTTGTCGTAGTCCTTTTTATTTATCAGTGGTCGTAGTTCCATATTGCGAGTGACTTTAATCGTCATATTGAGAGTGACTTTAACCGCCAGATTAAGGGTATAATTCTAGAAATATTTTCTACGATGCAGTGGAACTCCGATACAGTGAATATGAGTTGTTTTATCCTGGGGACTTCGTGGTTGACAGTCTGCTTGCACAATTTAGGCAGTGTCGCGAAACATCCTAAAAAGCGCGACTTAGTCCGCGACTCAACCTAGTAATATATTCGGTGGCATAAATTATAATTTTTAAACAGTTTTCCGAAACTAAAAACAACAAAAATTATATAGATTCATTTGAAGAATACAATTATTAAAGGTATAAAAACAAGAAGAAAAAAGGGGATGGTAGTATTAGACATTTAAACAAAAATTATTAAAACTCATTAAGGAGTAAAATTGATGTCTTTATGTTAATTAAATTATAAAAACATTAGATAAGTCTCAACTTACGGATTTGAGCTCTTGATTACCGTGCAAAGCGCAAATTGAATTGAAAAAAAACAAAATCAATGACGATTGTTGAAAAATTGTGAACTATGTGAAGGAGAGATATACCTACCTATAAGTTTCATCTTCACTAATATGAAATCCACGATAACAATAGGTTACGTAAATTACTCAACAATTAACAGATTAATTTTAAGATTATAAAATAAAATCATGCTCGCCACCTAATTACTGTGATAACTACATGTGGAGGAATAACGGTGAGATCAGAATTTGATTAGTATCTACATAAACTAATCATTATTTAAAAAGAAAAAAACTAATCATTATAATTAGACTATTAATTACTTGTTATTAAAATAAAAAGTGATAAAGTTTAAATTTAGAGAATTTGTGGTGCGATTTGAGTTGATTTTGAAAAAAAAATATTTAATCCAAAGATTTAAATTACCGTAGTTTGATTTGAGTGATTTATTTCTAGAAAAACTAATTTTGATTTAATTAAACGTGGTTTGAATTAGATCAATTTTTAGTAAATTCAACTTATAATTATAAAAAAAATCGATTAATTCTAATATTAAAAAATCACAATAAATTAATAAATGTTTGAAGTAAAATTTAATATATAATATATTAAAAAATAAAATTACATAATAATAATGATTGTTTATGTTAAAACATATACAATAGTAAATAAAGTTAAATAGATTAAATTAGATCAATAAGTATTGTTAAAAAATTAATAAATAATATATATATAATAATACAATATATTAATAAAAACTATATAAGTATTAAAATATATATATATATATATATATATATATATATATATATATATAGATATATATATATATATATATATATATATATATATATGTGGGTTTAGTTTGGTTTTGAAAAGAATCTAAATTTTATCAAATCTGAATAGTTTTTAATGAAAGAGATCTTATATTAAAAAAAAATTTAAATCTCACGTTGAAAATATACATGGCTCTAAATAAGGTGAATGTTCATCCAACTTTCCATTTTTTTGATTCTTTTTTACCATATTTTCACTTTTGATAGTGTAAAATACACTACGATCCTAGTTTCTAGAAATGTATTTAGGAGTAGAAAAGCAAAAATAAAGGCCGATGAACATTCAACTTTAAACAATGATGGGTCGTTTGATTGATAAATTTTGATACTATATTAAGTTTTTATGTTAAACCTAACATTTTCTGAAAAGATATGTTGAACATGATTTATTCTTACAAAATAGGTTTGCAAGATGAGCAACACAATTTTTTATAAATAATTTTATACTTCTATCATTATTCAACGTTCAACTTAAGTTTTTATCTTATAATGTTCAGTTTTGTGTACCTTTAATTGTTTTAGATTAATGTAGTTTTTTTTTTTATCTTAAAAGAGAAGATAATTACCACCATAATAAAACGTCTAACTTAATAATATCGATATTTATCAATTAAACTAAATTTTAAAGAGAGATTAATGTGATTTTTATTTGAGATCAATTTAAATTTGAACCACCCTATTTAAATTAAGTTTTGTTCTAAAGAGAGTTTTCAAATTAAGATAAGCATATAATATTTAATTAGAAAAAAGACTTTATGTGTCTATTTGGTGACAACATAGAGAGAATTATTTCGATAAATTATATTATATTTTGTTTTAATCCAACATTTGATAAGTTAACAATATATAATAAGTTGAACTTTATTTTATTTCGTCTTCATAGAAAAAAAATTGTTCTAGATACAAATTGAAGTAATAATTACAAACCAGCATAACAAATAAGAAAATATTTTGCTCATTACTTTACAAAATAGGATAAAATATAAATATAAATTAGGAAAACAAAAAAGTAAAATTTGAGAAGTTAAATTAAAATTTAAAAATATTAATACTAACAATTAATTTTAATATTAATAAAAAAATGATACTTTGATCCTAAGAAGTAATTTGAATAAACATTTCAATAAGTACTTATAAATTATTTTATAATTGTAAAATATTAGTCAAATACAAGGTGGATGAAACATTATTAAAAAAAAGCTATATGTCACTTGTATGATGTATCTCTATTAATTTAATAGCCACATCAACGTTTTGTAATAGAATATGACACCAAGAACTAAATATATGGAATGTGACTGTTCAAGGAGGACAAACATTTTTCTTATAGGACTAAAACTCACTCCTAAATATCTATTTAAATATTATCTATACTAATAATAAACACAATACACTAATGTGTAGCCTAATTTCCTTACTTATTCACCATTGACAGCTTTTATTTATTTATTTAAAACCACTCAATCACATATTTCAATATTTTATCACTTACATAGATTACTTTTTCTTTTAAATAAATAAATAAATAAAAACCTCTTTCTTTTGTATAATTATTTTTAAGTGAAAATTGTGCAATAATAAGGAAACTCAAAATTTTATGTATGTAGTCATATTGTAAAAGAAAATAAAATTATCCATTTATGACCACAAAAAAGACATCTAGCTAGATTTTAGATTCTAAGTCATGTATGGCTGCGCAAGTGACCAAAAATATATGTTCATTGAACCAAAACCACTAGAATCATGACATAGGTGTAGGTGTCACAAAAATAGGATCATGACATAGGTGTCACAAAAAATATCATATTAATTATAAATAGTGATTTAAGGGATTCTCTAAAGCATTCTCAATAGAATCTTCCAATCAAATTGCACTTTCCAATCTATTTCCTTTTTCCACCATCAACACCTCTTTTTTCTCTTTGTTACTTCAATAAACAATAAAAAAAATATTAGTCTAGGAAATTCACCTTGACTTTGTAACACCCTTTTCTCCTATATCCTTCATATATAAATACTTAACCAAGTTGTAACTTTTTTAATCATAAATATTCATCAAACATCTAAAAACACTATTTTCTTTATTCTCTCTCTCTCTTTTTGTTTGTTATGATGATGAAAAGTGAGATAAACATGCTTGGTGTTAACAACCATATGATGAAGGGGAAAAGGCAGAGCAAAAAAAGCAAAAAAGAGGTAAAAGTTACTTATATTTCAAGCCCTATGAAGGTGAAAACTAGTGCTTCAAACTTTAGAGCACTTGTGCAAGAACTCACTGGTCAAGATTCCAATGTTGCTGAAATGTTTGTGGAAGTTAATGATAGAAGTGTTCATGTTGATGATGTTCAAAATCATGACAAAGGTTCAACTCAACAACAATGGAGTAGTGATAATTCTAGTGAAGCCTATATGCAAGAGGACTCTACTTGGATGAAACTTGATGAAGATTACAATTTGATACCCTCAATGGAGGCATTAAATGGACACCTTCAATATGATTTTTTGAGTTTTGATATGATATAGATATATGGTGAAATGTAAACATGTATATAAAATATACAATAGAAGCAATAGAAGCATATGAGATTGGGCTTGGATCTACTACTACAGTAGTAGTACGAGGTAACAACTATGAGGACTATTAAATTTAAAGGGATACAATTTTTCTCTATAGATTTAACAGTTCACAAAGTTGTTGCATCGTACAACCATTAAAGAGAATTTATGTACTATGAGATTAGGCAATATTTGACTATACGGTCAAAATTGATTTTCTCTATAATTTTGTATGAGATATTGCTACTGGTAAAAAAGATCAAGAGCATGGATACGATGACAATAAGAATACATGATTTTTTAATTAATAGTTAAGATTATTTATTTTATCATTTAAATTAATTAGTTGTGTTCAAAGGATTAGAGAATAGTTTGTTAATTATCTTTTGGTTTTTATTTTTCCTTTCTTATTTAACCCATTGGTAAAAAAGAGTAAAATTCGTTTAAGATTATAAGATTATGAAAGATTAGATGTTCTGAAATGCAAAAGCAGTAGCATGACTAGATGCAAAACATGTAATATATATTAATTAACATTGAGAGAGATATTGCTACTTTAAAGATCAAGATAACTAGGAGATTTGACTAGATTTTGTCTCTTGAATTAATGGGTGAAAGAGTCACCCCAAATTTCTTCAATGTCATGTTGAACCTAGTATGAGTGAGTGGTTTGGTTGGACAATCTGCAATTTGATCAACTAATGGAACATAGGCTACAATGATTTCATTTTGTAGAACATTTTTGGTACTTATAAAATATCATGCAAATTGAGTGTTTTTAATTTTATACAATTTATAAATAGAGTCTTTAATTTCTCACTGATATCAACTACTAAAGAGTTTTTATTATCGCCGTTAAATCAGAGTTCATTTGTCAATTGTTAATATTATTAGATTAAACATGCAAAATTTATAAATTAAATATGGATATTGTTAGATTTAATCGACAAATACTGATACCTTCAATGGTTTAAACCACTTTTAAACAACACTTTATACATGTTTAAAAAAGTGTTGCTAGAGACCGCAATTGTTGTAAAATTTTAATTTTTTGAAAGTTTAAAATTTAAACAAACGATATTCGTTGGTACTATGTTCTGATACTAAAATGAATTATAAATAGAGATAGATATTAGCGGATATCTACAAATACGAATAATAGTAATTTTCAATGGATAAATTGACGTGGATATTACGTTGATATCAACAAATATCATGAATTTATATTTTCTAAAATTAAATTTATGTAAAAAAATAATTTTTTTTTTAATTATTTAGTTTCTTCTTCTTCTTTTTGAACAAAAGTATTAATCACCAACTAAATAAACTCAATTTGTCACACATCTAATTTCTTTCTTTCTTTTACAACAAAATAATCTCTAAGCAATACACTATTTTTGTAATTTTATTTATTTAGTAACGAGTATAAATATTTACAAATACAAATACCATTATATTTATATTTGTATCCATTAATTAATATGTAATTAAAAAAGTATAATTCTCTTTTATATAATTAAAAAAGTATATGGTTGTGAGAAAAATAAATTAAAAAAGAGAGCACAGAAACTATAGAATTTGGACTCATCTTTTCTCTCTCTCTTCTACCTCTCACTATAACCCAACAATGAATAATAAAAAATAAAAATAATTCATAAAAAACTTTGAACAGATACCATCATCATTCATCATCATCACCACAATTCCAAGGTGGGTTTTGCTTCATTTTTCATCTACATCACTAAAAGAAGAAGAAAATCATACCATTCATGCTCAATTTTACAGCAACTTGGTTTTTTTGGTGATTCTTTTTTCTATATTATTTTTCAGCTTGGTTTTGGTTTTCTCTTTTTTCATTGATTTGGGTATCTGGGTGTAGCTTCTTTTATGTCAAATTAATCTATGCTATTCAAAGTGAATTGCTTTTACTTTTAATTATTGTTTTTTCTTTCTGGTAAGAAGTTATGTTTTTCATTAATTTTGGCTTGTGGGTACATTGGATTGTTCTAAAGTTTGTGTTTTTTCATTTGGCCATGCGTTTTTTTTCTTCATCTACTGCAATTGAGTTTTCGGGTGTCTCTGGATTGATTTATTTAAGCTTATTTAATGAGATAAACACTTGTGAGACTATTAAGAGTTTATGAAAAAGTCGGCTTATTTCCATAAGCTCTTCATAATAGCTTGTGAAAACAACTTATTTCTTATATGAAAACAACTTGACTATGTTTTATCTTTTGTTATAGGAATAGCTTATATATAAGCACTTATATGATAGAGTTTATACTCTAAGCGCTTAATTAACCTTTTATCCAAACAAAGCCTTTTTTTTTTATATTTTTCTTCCTATTGTTTGGGATTTATTTTCTGTTAGTAACTTTGATATTATAGAAATTCCCTAAGATTTGAATTGTGTGAATAATGTATTTATTTTTCAAGTTGAGTTTATTGATTATCCTCATGACAATAAGCATGTGAAGACAGGTCTCTTTCTTTTGCAATATTGGTTGTGTTTGTTATAAGTTTTAATAATTGGTTATTTGTTCTGCTTCTACTAAAAGCAAATGTGGTGTTTTTTTTTTTTTTATCTTTGAATTGTTTTTTCAGGTTGAATATCATGTTAAGCAGCATGGAAATTGAGGACATGGTGATGTATGTGGAGTAGAGTAGTGTTTTGTATAAAATGAGAAGGGAACAACAAGAGGGATGTCGAGCTTCGATTCACAATTGCCATATTCCAATGCAAGGTATGTCTTCCTCTTTACAGTTACCTTCTCAGGGTGGCTTTGATTTGATTCACTCTAGGCACAATGTAAATGTAAGCATAACAATTTAGAACAGAGTCGCTATACAACTGTTTTGTATATCGTTTGGTAGTCTTTTTGTGGGAGATTTCAATGTGTAGAGAGAACCCTTCATTTTTGTTTCCTTAGGGTCTATTTGGCAAAATGCACTCAGCGGATAAGTTAGTTAATAGCAAACTTATACCAGATAGCAGATAAGTTAGTTGATATCTGATAGCGGGTAAGCTAGTAAATTGAACTCGAGGAGCTTGGTAACATTAGCTGTTGAACTAACTGATAAATATAAAACGACATAAAATAAATTTTTTAATTAATATTTAAATTTATTTATTCAATCAAAATAATGAGGATCAAAACGAGAGAAACTCTTGGTGCTTTAAATGCTCATAATTGGAGTTAAGTTCTTCTTTTCTCGTAGAATTTCTTATCGCTTTTGAACTTGAGTTTCAATCCAAAGTTCTAGAGACTATACCTAGAAATGTTTTAAGCAAACTAGCTAGTACCTGCACTTACAAGATGTAGCATGTATTAGACATATTAATTCGTTAGTAATTAATTATACAAGTTAAGTACAATGAGTAACAATTAGTTAGCATAACTAGTTGTCTAGTTAGTTATACTAACTTGTTGATACTTATTGTACTTAACTTGTATAATTAATTAACTAACTAACTTGTAATATGTCTAATAGCATGGTTTCGTTAGATCTATCGTACAAGAAACCGTGTAGTCAACCCTACTAAACCATGTAGTCAACCCTACTAAACCATGTAACCGACTCGACCTTGTGGGATAAGACTTGGTTTTTGTTATCGTATACATAATTCTTTAGGTAGGTACCATGATAAATTTTATGCCTCACTTCATGAATTCTACTGTATAACATTCTCCTATTTTTTGTGCTGCCATGTCTTACTCTTAAGTTACTCCTTCAATGGAAATTTGAATCAAGTGTCTGATCAAGAACATCATATTCACCATGAATAAAAGTCATAAATTTTTAATACTAACCTATTGTTATATTCTAGTTTTTGTTTTTGCATTCATCAAGTTTTGGAAGACTTGTGTTGGCATGTATTGTTTGTCAGCAAAAGTAATACTTGAAGATTAGGCTGTTGCGTAGATCTCTCACATGATTTTCAGCTATACAGAGGGAGGCACGGTTGATTCTTTTCATGTGTCTGACTTTGATCAATCAGTTGGATATTGCTTAGAGGACGCTGTTGGCTTGACCGGAAGTAAGTATGCTTATAAGACTTTTGCTCTTTTGTTGGTCTAAATGACATTTTATTGGGAAAATTAACACTATGGAACAGTAATAAACTATATAGCACTGACACTTCATTTCAAAGTCGTGTCAGGTGTTCATTATCTTAAATTATTACCAGTGTCTATTTGTTGGTGTTAGTGTCGTGCCTAATATTCGTATTTGTGTTAATGCTTCATAGCTAACAAGCAACAATTAATTTTTAGGGACAAAAACGTTTATTTTATAGAGAGAATAACCAATTAATTTCACACCAAATGAACAATAATACCTCTGATACTTCTTTCCATTAGGCACTTACTGGTAAGAAATGACTACTAAGTAATAGCCACTTACAAACTTCTTAATTTCATTTAACTGTATAAAAAGATATCTGCTTAAAACTGTTAAAAACTTGGTTTTAACAGTCTCATCAATCTCTTAGCAAAGATAGCATTATCAAGGGCAATAAAAAATGCCATGATGGATAAAGTAAAGGAAAAGTTACACTCACACATACACCTGCGTATACAAATGTACACATGTTTTTTTTGTATCAACAGTTAAATAATGTCACATTTTCATTCTCTAATGATTTTTCCTACTATATTGATTTGTTACTTTTATTTAGTGAGCTTTCAGCTTGGTAAATTAGATGATTGGTAACCCGTTACAATACAAACTCTTATTTTTACATGTTGGGTATGACTCATAGTGATAAGTGGGCGTGTTGCTCGAGCGGGGGGCGAAGCCTCCTGTGGTGCGCTTCAGAGGTAATCTTATAAACTGGACTGTAGTATTTCAACAGAAGTTGTATACTGTAAACCATGAGCTTGAATCATATTAGAAAGGTATTGCAGCCGCTCTGCAGTCGAATATATAGGCACAATTGGTTGAACCCCATATAATCAAATCTCGTATGTTCTTTGTTTGTATTTTTTGTATTTGTTTTCTTTTGAACCGGGATTGCTGCTCTAAATACTATTAAAGATTCAATTATGTGATCAATCAAAGTGGTATTCAAACACATATAGTTTTGTATCTATTTTCTTTTGAACTGGTGTTGCTGTTCTAACATGACAACTTTTCTTTCATTTCTTTTCAACTTTGTTGCGAACTTCACTTGATTAAAGTCCATTAACAAACGATACACAGCTACAAAGCTTACAAGTACGAAAGGCTCAATCATCAAATCTAGTCACAATATTAATTGGTAATACAGAAAATCAGGAAGAGTTTGCCATGGCTGAAGGAAGTCCTATAACTGATATTTCTACTGATGGTGACACCGATGATAAGAATCAACGGGTAATTTTACTTTTTCATTCCATGCTATATATTTTTTTTCCTTTTTGTTTCAGAATATGTTTGCATTGAACACATATATATCATCAATGATTCGATTAAGTGACCAATCAAAATGGTATTCAAACACATGAAGCTTTAGTTGATATTCTTGACAATCCTACATTTATGCATTCCTTACACGCAGTTTGATAGAAGTCGGTCCCTTGCTGCAATGGCTTCTGACTCCGGTGACAGATCAAAGAATAAATCAGATCAAAAGGTAAATTATATTTTGAATTGCAAATGTCCAATTTTCTTAATTTTAAATAGCATTACTGAATTTTTACTTATTGCAGACTCTCCGCAGGCTTGCTCAGAATCGTGAGGCTGCAAGAAAAAGCCGGTTGAGAAAGAAAGTAGGAATTTTTACTTATACGTGTTTTATTAATACTTGTCCTTAATATTTTTGTAAGTGTAACTTTTTGTCTTCTTTTTTCTCTGTACATAATATTGTGGTATCAATGTAACTTAGCTGGACAAAAATTGAATTTTAGTTAGCATATATAAAACTTTTGAAGATTTTGCCTCTTTTATGATTCTCAGGGTGCTATATATTCTCATAAAAAATGGATTTACTGCCGTCAGTTTTCCCTGTATTTACTGCAATTAGAGACATTGGGGTCGTCCGATCTTGATGGTCTAAAAATATGACGACTTTCATTTTTATTTTATAATTTAAAATACTGAGTTTAATTAAAAGCTGAACCATCCAATCTTGGTCGGACGGTGACCGGTGTCCGACTGCAGGGATGCAGAGGATATTAACGGCAGACCATCCGGATCCATTCTCATCTATGTGGTTGTATATATCTGGATGGCAAGTTTGGGTCTTACATATTATGTTAGCATGCTGAAAAATTAAAGTGCAATGATCATTAGTTTGGATCGACATTTATTAATGTTCCCTTAAACTTCCCCTCTTTTAGTTTTACCCTCTCAAATTGTATACCAATGGATGTTTCTTCTTAACTACACTTAAAATGGGATCTATAAAATGGTAAATCTGGATACTCAACCTTTATGATTGTGTAGCAGGCTTTAGAGTGGTAACTACTATTTTTTTATGAATATTGGTGATAAGTTGATAACTGAATCCAATGATTCTTATATTGCTTGACTGATATGATGTTTTTAAGAAAATCATTATGTTTACAATGGCCATTAAAATGCAAGAATTAATATTTTATGCTTATTATTCCTGCAGGCTTATGTCCAACAGTTGGAAAGTAGCCGTTTGAAGTTCACTCAACTGGAGCAAGAGCTTCAGCGAGCTCGGCAACAGGTGAAGTTTGAATATTCCTTCAAATTAAATTGTCTCATTTCTTTTAAATGACACTCATCTTTGTCCACGAGGTATAAGTTCAGTGGTAAAAATTTGACTTTTAAAAGACATAACTCAAATCTCCTCGAGGATACTTGTAAAATAGTCATCAGTGTCACATTAATCAATAATTGACACTCATTTTTGTATGTTGTGTTCTTGTCCTGTAGGGAATCTTTATATCAAGCTCAGGCGATCAAGCACACTCAATGAGTGGAAATGGTATCCTTTCTGAAATATGTTATTCCACAAATTTTATTGTCACAATATGCATATAAAAGTAGTGGGGAAATCCATGTCCATTACGGTAACCGTGGTTTTAAATTGTGGTTGCAGTTACCTGTGAACCACTTAATCGCATCAAAATGCGGAAAAATGTGGCCGATGCGGTCAAAATTGTGGTTGCAATGACTTTGTAGAGACCACAAAATCCCTTATATTGCATCCGCAATTGTGGTTGCATTCCTCAATTTAAAACCATGGTTGTAACAAGCTATTTCACAAAACAGATTTAATATCTTCTCTGTTACATGAGGTACTCCTTAATTGCATTCTTTTACAGGGGCCATGGCATTTGATGTAGAATATGCAAGGTGGCTGGAAGAGCAGAATCGACAAATTAATGAGCTAAGAGGAGCTGTAAATTCTCATGCGAGCGAAACAGAACTTCACATGATAATGGATGGTATATTGGCACATTATGATGAGATATTTAGACTTAAGGGCATTGCAGCTAAGGCTGATGTCTTCCATTTGTTGTCTGGCATGTGGAAAACACCAGCTGAGAGGTGTTTTCTATGGCTTGGTGGTTTTCGATCGTCTGAACTCCTCAAGGTGAGCTTATAGTGTTCTCATGATGGTTTCCTTAAAACATGTTCCTCTGTCTCATATTAACTGTCTTTTAAGGTAATGCAAACAACTTAAGAAAATGATTACTTATACAAGTTTTCAATGCAAAATAGTATGTTACAACTAAAATATCCTTGTACTTTATTTATTATTAACACGCCGTATACTTGGAAAAAGTAATAAATAAGGGTAGTATTAGGAAAAAGTAATAAATGCTTTATTGATATATTTCTTTTTGGTTCTTAAATAGCCTAGCGGCGAAATTTATACACGCTAATTGTGGAGAAGTGGGGATCCCAGTTTCAAATCCGCGTTCCGACATATCAAATGTCTTTGTAGCTACCATATGAGTTGTACTTACATAACTGTTTTATTGATATTCTAAAATAACAAATAACAAATAATGTAAGACAGTAAATCAAGTAGGTCCCACATAAATTTGGTGGAACCAAATATAAATTTTAACTAACAAAAAGTGTGTACTTAAAAGAGTGTCTTAGAGAGTATTTTTTTGTGGTTTCTTCTTGGTTCTTGATAATACTGTTTGATTGAGATTCTAAAAGTTTAGATTTAATATTTTATTATTATTTTTTGGTATGAGATTTATCATTTTAGGATCGTTAGTGTTGAGTATGGCTCATATTCGCTGATAAATGGAGTGGAGCTGAAAGCGTAATGAGTAGAGTATTTAAACAAATATTTTTACTTTGTAACCCTAATTATTTGCAAATAGAAAAGTACAACCACTACTTTCGGAGAAGTAGGCACAATTCGCCGAACATGATTTATGTCTTTCTTAAACTTTCTTATTACATGTTACATTAAACTGTTGTGAAAAACAAAGAATTTAAATTTCTATATCTGGTTTGACCTTTGACTTGAGTGCCATGAAATTTGGTTGCAGCTTCTGATAAATCAATTGGAACCTCTCACAGATCAGCAGCTAGTAGGCATTACAAACTTGCAACAATCTTCGCAAGAGGCGGAAGACGCATTGTCTCAGGGCATGGAAGCATTGCAACAGTCCCTTTCTGAGACATTAACTACTGGACCACTTGGGTCCTCTAGTTCATCAGGGAATGTGGCAAATTACATGGGTCAGATGGCTATGGCCATGGGTAAGCTAGGGACACTTGAGGGGTTTATTCGACAGGTAAGCTTTTTGTTACTTGCACACGAATGCAATCATTATGGTGCATTTTTCTCAAATAAGTGACGTATTTTATTGTCCCAAAATATAAGAGTATTTTAATATGTTTGAAAATGTTAATCTCTTAAATGGATCTCAATATTTCGGGGAATTAGTCTCTACAGTTGCATGGTGATGATACTTCGGTTTATTAAAAAAATCACTCTCACCAAGGAAATTGGTTAATTTAGTTAAAAGCATTTGAAGTTGTCATACAATTTGTATAATTTTACCTAAACTACTTTAAATTCATTGGCAAACTTGTCTTTCGAAAAAGAGTTTGTGTCAGTAAATCACCCTCTTTATTATATGTGAATTAAATAGAGATGTTCTTGTAGAAATACAATTAATGTATATACAATTTCAAATAAGAACTTGAGATGTAAATTTGTTACGTGTAGGTATATAATGTTGAATGCTAATAACAATTATTCTAACATTCTCTTTCAAACACTTCATCTCTGATTGATTGAGTGAAATTCATGTAAGTCCCATTATTTTGAGAATAGGTCCTACATAAAGTGGTAGGACTTAAATGAATTTCTCTCAATAAGAGAATGAATATTGAAAAGCGTGATGGAAAGAGAGTTTTAGAATGAGTGTTGCTAGTACTTTTCTCTTAAGATTTGATTTTCATATCAATGGTTAAAGTTTCTCAATTATTCCTTGGAGTTGAAGACACATCAATGCCTTTTCAACACCCTTCAAACAAAGGACCAAGGAAATGCTCTTATCTACGCCATTTCATGGCAAATTATTGTAAGAAACGTCTCTATAAAATAACTTACTGAGTTCATTTCTGTGGTTGTCATTTGAAGGCCGACAACTTGCGGCAACAAACACTGCAACAAATTCACCGCATATTGACCACTCGCCAGTCAGCTCGCGCGCTCCTTGCAATTCACGACTACTTTTCCAGATTGCGTGCTCTTAGCTCCCTTTGGCTTGCGCGTCCAAGAGAATGAACAATGAAGGGTAGTACAAATAAAAAGACTGTCTAATTCATCTTCATAGGTTTTACTCTGAATTTAATTGTGTTGTTGTTTTCATATCAGATATTAAGGTTCATCAAGTTACATAATATTATGGATCTTGTTTATTACTAATAATATTGTACATTAAGCAAGTCATTAGGCTCAAATGGTTAATGAACTTCAGTTAAAGACGAATAATTCAGGAGAATCTGAGTTTAAATCCTATCTAAAACAATTCTTAAACAAACGTTACTTATCTCTCGATCAAACTCTAGATTAATGGGTCTCATTCCTTTGAGAAACTAGAGGATTAAAAAAAGATTGTACATTGTGACAGCCAGCTGAAAAGCTTCATGATCATTTCATACAAAAAGATGTTGGTGTCAAGTTTTAGTTTAAATGTTCGAATTCAACTATTGTTGCTGTGATTCACATGTAAATTTTTGATATTTGTTCTTCCTAATTTAACATTTTGCTGTAACTCTCATTTGGTATATTCTCATTCATTAATTTATTTGGATCACTTACTTTACCTTTTGTGCATGATATTAATAATATTAATAGGTGAAATTTGTATAGTAAAGGTTCCATGAATTTGATTGAGATAATGCTAACTTTAGAAGATAAAAATGGAAAGTAAATATCTATAAATAAATACTTATAATATATGTTAGCTCATCATATGAACTTTTTTTATTAAAAAAAAAAAAAAAAAGCTTATTTATTAACTTTTAAGAACTTAAATTTATGCCTCAATAATATTAAATAATTCTAGAAATACTTTAATTAAGAGCTGTGCTAAGAAGTACGAACCACGTGTAACAAAATTTGACGATAGTATATTACAACTGATCATACATAGATAAGTTAGTAAATAAAAAACGATTTAGAGATAAATAAGTGATTGCCATTTTATAAGAATGTATTTTACATATTTCAATAAACAATTTTTTGTAACATTCAACATTTCTGTTTAATTAGACATTGTTATTTAGAAATTTGAGTACGTACTTTACGTAATTCATGTAAATACTTTTAGATATGTGTAAATCATATTGCCCATATATTTTTATAATATTGTATAAACTTTTTTCAAAAGTCAATATATATCTCATACATGACATAGATCAATACACTAGCATAAAAAAGTCACAATTTATAATTCTTAAACTTTTCTTTAAAATTGAGCTAAGTATCTAAAAATTATTTTTAGTAAGCAAAGAACAAAAACATCATTAAAATATTAAATAAATATACCATAATTTTATTACTAAAATCATCTCATGTAGGTTCATTATAATACGGGAAACGACTATAAAATTATAGTAGTTGAATAATTTGATCATCTAAATTTACAAAATAGTTAATTGGTTATTAAAATTCAAAATTGTCATTTTATTTTGTTGTTTTGTTGATCAAATTGATAACTCTCATAAATCTAATCGCTAAATAGAGATCAACAAAACCTCTAAACAAATTTTGGAAATATAATGCGAGTACAAATCATGGTTAAGTTACCCAACAAAATACTTGATTCATTAATTTTAGGATCTATTGGACTATCCATCTACCACTTTATATGTTAGTCTTCAAAGTCTTAAGTATCTCTTAATAAGTCATCTAGTAAGCCTTTTATTATAGATCTACTATTAAGAGAATTTTTTTACCTCCAATCTATTATTTCGTTATTTTTGTGAGCATAAGTGGTAGCTTATGGATCTAATAATTTTTAAAATATTTTAAATATATATATTTATTCTTGAAAAACTTTTAAATATTTTTTTTTCCTTTCAAATGTGGACTGTGTTCAATAAATAATGGAGTTTGTGAAATTGAGAGTGCTAGCAATCTTATATTATTTTAGATAATACTTTAATGTTTTCATGAAATTTACTTGGCATGATCCAACTTATCAACAACACAATCAAATGTCGCACCTCTAGGTCGATTGCTTGGAGTGCTTTGATAATTTTTCTTGCCTCTATAACTACAATAATTGAACCGTTGTTGTATATACCGTAAACTTCACCGTGAGTATAACATAAAAATATACTTTAAAAAAAATATATAAATAACATTATTTCATTGTTTCTTACCCTTTTAGACCAAATTATCCCATTGATGCAATTTAAAGATCGAAATGTTATCAAATTACAACAAATTGTATTATTTTGACACAAATTTGATATTAAATTTTGATCATAAATTGTTTAACACAATTTAAATGTGCGCTTGATAAAGTTTTTTTTGCGTAAAATAATCGCTTTTAAAAGTTTGTATATATTTGTTACAACTTTTTAAAAAAGATGAAAAATCTGAAAATAAAATAAATATTGCTTCAAACGAGAAGTTGTTTTTAGTATTTTAACAAAAAAAACTCATTTTTTTAAGTGATTTTTCTTTAGACAAAATTCCAAATTAAATGTTTTGATGATAATCAAACAAAGTTAATTAAACTTCTAACTATGATTTTAAATTGTGTTGTTATTTAACTTGTGCTTTTGAATACATTATTTGAAGATAGACATCTATTATCTATTATATATATTTAAAACAAAATCTTTTACTCTATTACTGCCACGTGTACAAACTTATTTCACCTTAGCAAAAAAGTGATGTGAGTTTTTTTTTTCTCCACTTAGTTTCTAAATAATTTTTTCCTCTTTTAATCTTATTAATCCCTAATTTTTGTAAACGCTTTCTCCTTCATCTTAATATCCTCCAACAATTTATTCTTCTCGGTTCTAATGTATTCACTTCGTCGCTAAGATCCTCTTCGACGTCCTTTTGTGGTCCAAAAAAATGGGAACGTCCCTCTGCGGTCAGCTTCTGCATCTTTGACAGTCTCGCCGATTCACAATCATCCTCTCGGTCCCAAAAAAAGTGGCAACGTCCTTCCGCGGTCCGTTTATGCTTCGTCATCCTCGACGATTCACAATTCGAAATCATCATCTTCGATGTCTCTCCGCAGTAACTCTTCAAAATCGTGAAATCTTACCTAGATTATTATCAAATTGTATACATAAAACAAACATCCAAATCTATTTTGTTGTTATCTTATTATGCATTTTTTTTTATAAATTTTTTTGTAACATTATTATGCATTCCTCATTACTTTCAATTTATGTCAATATATTTTACGTTATCAATCCTTTTTTCACTTTCATACACAATTAATTTTTCCATGATCAAATTGTATACATAACACAAACCCCCAAATCTATTTTGTTGTTATCTTATTATGCATTTTTTTTAATAATTTGTTTTATAATATTATTATGCATTTCTCATTACTTTCAATTTATATCAATCAATTATATGAGTAATATTTGACGTTATCAATCATTCTTTCACTTTCATACACAATTACGTTAACTTTTCGATTATCAAATTGTATAGGTAACACGTACCCCAAAATCTATTTTGTTATTACCATTTTTTTTATAAATTATTTTATAATATTATTAGGCATTTTTCATTACTTTCAATTTATGTCAATCAATTATATAAGTAATATTTTATGTTATCAATCCTCCTTTCATGTTCATACACAATTATTCAATGATTTCATACGTTGAAAATTCAATTACTCTTTCAATTCTCATTATATTTTTCTATAATTTTTTTTTATTATGAGTAATATTTTACACTATCAATTACAATCTTGCTTTCATTCACAATTATTCCACTTAGGGGTCAATAATGATTTCATATTATAAATTCAATTATTCATTAAATTCAATGGAAAAAAAATCACCTAATCACTCATAAATATCGTCATAAATGCTCTTTATTTAATTATTTGTATTATCTCAATATGGTAACGATAATAAATCGGTATAAATGAGTCAAGACTAGTTCGATCCAAAGAAAGTGGCAACGTCCCTCCGTGGTCTGATTCTGCTTTGTCATAGTTGACCGTCTTGTAAGTCTCGATTCGAAATCATCTTTTTCGACGTCTTTCTCCGGTAAGTCTTCCAAAACGTTCGTATACAATTATTCAAATGATTTCATACGTTGAAAATTCAATTACTCATTACATTTTTCTATAATATTTTTATAATGCATTTTTTTATTGTGAGTAATATTATACACCGGCTATTACACTTATCAATTACACTTATGAGTAGTATTTTAAGGTTTCAATCCTCATTTCATTCACAATTATTCCACTTAGGGTGAGTAATGATTTCATACATTGAAAATTCAATTACTCATTAAATTCAATGGAAAAACCACATAATCACTCATAAATATTGTCATAAATGTTCTATATCAAATTCTTTGTATTATCTCAACTTGGTAACCATAATAAATCGGTATAAATCAGTCAAGTCAAATTGTTCTCTCCAAAGAAAGTGTCAACGTCCATCTGTGGTAACTCTTTGAAATCGGGAAATCTTACCTAATTATTATCAAATTTAATACATAAAATAAACCTCCAAATTTATTTTGTTCTCACGCATTTTTTTGTAACATTATTATGCATATATAATTACTTTCAATTTATGTCAATCAATTATATGAGTAATATTTTACATTATTAATCCTCTTTTCACGTTCATACACAATAATGTCCCTCTGCGACAACTCTTCGAAATATAAAACAAACCCACAATCTATTATGTTGTCATCTTATTATGCATTTTTTATAACATTATTGTTTAATAATTTTTATAAACATTGATGTTATATCAAAATCTGTCACAGCTATTATATTATACTAATTTTCTGTAAGTATACGAATGTTTTCTTGTAGTGATTATTATATTATACTTATAAAACTTAAACTAATCAAACAATATTGATTGCCAATAATATATATGGTCGTCTCACTTATATCCATTCAATTATATATTCAAGTTTATGAGGAAAGATTTTTTTATATCAAGTTACAATATTGTATGTAAGTTTTTCTCATGAGTTAGCTTTTTGAGAACCTTTAGTTATACATTTTTGTTTGAAAACTATTACTATTACTCAATACATTTAAATACATTGAAACTAAATTAATGCATATATAATGAAAATCTATAGACCTTCAAGGATATGGATTCATATTCATATATACTTCTATACCTCAAAATTTCAATACCTACCATATGAGTAGGCTATATATACTTTACTCATAATAATATCTTTTAAGAAACCAAACTCATAATAACATCTTTTAATAAACCAAGCAAATCGTAACATTTCATACTCGTATAATTTTACAAATAATTTTTTCATTTTCAATATTTTTGTTAGAATATTAGAAAAATGTCTTATAATATCTATTATATTATATTAGAATATCTTGAGTTATTTCCTAGGATCAATTTATAATCATAGAGATATCTTAGAATATATCTCATTATTATTATGATTTATTCATGATTTAGGATTGAGTCTATGTTTCTCTATAAATAGAGATTAATATTGAGTCTTTTGTAGTCAAGTCAGCATTAAGTTATTATCAATAATTTTCAAACCCTTATTATTTTCTCTTCTCCTTTTTCTCTAAAATCCCACAACTTCAAAATGGTATCTAGAGCCTATTTCGATCCTCCTTGAATGATCCCGCCTCTATTTTGTTGCCGAGTTCCCAACAGTTAAGGAATGTAATCATAAATTCTATTTTCCAACATTCCGACACATTTCACTCGTTTTCCGTTCAATTCGCTACTGCCGCTGTTGCCACTATTTCCAGCAAATTTTTCTGCGAACAGCGTCGTCATCTACAGATCAGGTCATGTTTGAAAGCGCAACGCCAAAAGCCGTCACACGCGCTCTCGTGCGCTGCTAATGTCTCATGCAAGTAGATATGTCGCCGCCATCTGCTGTTGCCTGCCGTCGCTGCTGGAAAAGTTTTCCGACACAACCACTTCCATTGTGTGCCGAATCTCCCAATCTACACACCCCATATTTTGTTAGGTCAAAAGTTGCTCCACACACGCTCATGTGCCTCCAAGATCCGTTGTGTTCATCTCACGCGCTGCCACCAACAGCCTCGAGCTCAGGTGCGTTTGTCTGTCTTCCGGCATAATGCTTCAGTGGTCTAGATTGAGTTTTTCTTCCTGGTTCCAGATTTGTTTCAAGTTTTTTCTTTCAAGCCACATGCATACAACTTGGAAATTTATCCCAGATACACCGGCCCCATCTTTGTCCCAGATGTATTGGCCTTGCCTTTCTCTCCCTGAAGCATGCCTCTCTCTCCTTGAAGCAAATTCAAGTTTAAATATTTTGAGTCTCTGATATTATTGGTTTAAAGCTTCCAAATGCAGTTTTTTAGAAGGACACAGATCTTGCTTTGTTCAATTGCTTGCCATAAATTTCTCTCATGCTGATGATCATTCCGACTATCTGGCTAGGCTGTATTTATAGCAATTTTCTCCGACTTCACCTGCATCCTTGAGTTGCCTTTCCATTTTTTTATTTTTATATTGCGGATCAAAACATTGTTTTCTTGTAACAATCTAAAACTTAGTAAGCTTTAGCTTGAGGGTGAGTGTTAGAATATTAGAAAAATATCTTATAATATCTATTATATTATATTAGAATATCTTGAGTTATTTCCTATGATCAATTTATAATCATAGAGATATCTTAGAATATCTCTCATTATTATTATGATTTATTCCTGATTTAGGATTGAGTCTATGTTTCTCTATAAATAGAGATTAATATTGAGTCTTTTGTAATCAAGTCAGCATTAAGCTATTATCAATAATATTCAAACTCTTATTATTTTCTCTTCTCCTTTTCTCTAAAATCCCACAACTTCAACAATTTTTAATAAAAATATTAAATAAATTTCAAACTGATGAAATATATCCAATAAAAAAATTTCTTTACAACAACTTCTAATGCTCGCAATTAAAATATCATATTAATAAAACAAATAAATTTAGACTATGCTACAATATAATTCAACATTAACATTCTTTAAAATAAAAAATATTAAATATTCAATCATATTTTTTTTTTAACTTTTTACATCTTATTTTTGGGTTTATATTTTACATTTTATTTCATCAAATAAATATAAGTACCATTATATATTGAAAAACAAATTGACAATCAAAGTACAAGGAGAAAAACAATCATCTAACATTAAAAGTTATCGTACGAATTTTACAAAATGTTTAAAAAAAATTAAATTAGATGATTGTGATAAACATTATTTTCCCTCATTTTAATTTTCCTAATCATACTCAATTATTACAAATCATAGAATAATATTATAAGATAACTATATTTATAATACATAAAATATTACTTATAAATCTTATGAAATTAATTAATATCCGCGCAACGTCCATGCCATAATCTAGTTAATATAATAATACAAGAACATTATGAAAGAAACAAGATCATTCTGGAAGAAGAAAGATCATTATGGTTCATTAAAAAAAAATATAGTCTGGAAAAAACCAAGATCGTTCTTTTTTTTTTTTTTTTACAGCTTTTAGTTTATTCACACAAGATCATCCTAAATAACTTATTCCAAAAGATTAAAAGAAGTAAATCAAAGTATCAAGAAACATAACAAGATCAACCTCCAGATTGATGGCCTATGAAACAAGTACAACTAGGACAACAATGATAAGACACTAATTTTGCATTTCTCCAAAAAGGCAGCCTGCGTACAAAGCAGAAAAAGAATAACACCAAACAACTTCAGTCCAGCACTCACTCAAAGCATAAACGAAGAACATTCTAGGTATAAAGCAAGAACGTTCTTGATAAATTAGAACACTTGTCTATTAAAAAGATAAAACTAGACATTTGGATCTCCAACGACTACATGAGTTGTCATCAGCCTTCATCACGTCTATAAAAGAAACCTCAAGGTCAATATAACTGCAAGAGTTTGAAGTACAATCAATCAATCATTTATATAGTCATACTTGATAAATTTAAGTTCTTCAATCAAGTAAAAGTTCCAGTTCTTTTTCACTAGATTCAAGGATCTCTTTGTTGAATATCAAAACTCAAACAAGTGTTGAGTATATTCTGATCCATCAATCCAATATTTCATTTGAAACTCAAGACTATATTCTTAAAGATAGTTTGAGTGTATTGTAAAAAAAAAATGTGATTAAAAGTTAACTTGTAAAAACCCTTTATGGACTGAAAGGTAACTATAGAAAATCTTTTCAAGGTAGAAAGATGAAACCTTGTAAGTGATCAATAAAATTTGTGTGAAAAGCAAGAAGATTCTTATTTGAGTACATTATTGGAAAAACTCACAAATTGTGAGGACTGAACGTAGTTCAATTTGGGTGAACTTAGATACATTACTGTGGGATTCTCTTTTCCTTATTTTTATTTATTTCTTACTCACTAAGCACAGATCACGTAGAGATATTTTCTTTTGAGTTTACTAACCAAGAACCTTCTGCAATGTTGTTTTTTGAAACCAAGATTAATCTTGAGTTAACTAAACTTAAAAGCAAGAATTAATTTTAAAAGGGGAATCACAATTCAAACCCACTTCCTTGTGATTGACATTGTCATTTCAATTTTTTTAAGGGTTAAGTAAGTTTTTAGCTCATATAAAATTTCACTAATTTGGTTTTAGTCCTTATAAAAATTTTCATCAACGTTTAGCCTATTAAAACTTTTCATTTTTATTTTTGGTTCCTGATTTTATACCAACTATTATGTATCTTTCAAATTTTTGAATGATTTTTTGCAATATACTTGGGACATCTTAAGAAATTTTCTCTCATAAAATTAGAATTTTTTAAGAAATGGTTAATTAAATAGGAATTTTTAAGCACAAAAACTTAAAAATTCATGTTTAATTCATCATTTGTTAAAATAATTCAAATTTTTGTACGAAACTCGTTAAATATTAGTGCAAAAAATTATTAAAAAATTCAAATGACACACAATAGTTGGTTTAAAATCAGTGACAAAAAATAAAAAGAAATTTTTTTAAGTGATTAAAAAGTTAATGAAATTTTTTATATATACTAAAAACAAAATAGTGAGATTTTACAAAGATAAAATATTTATTTAACCCTTTTTACAATGATAGATAAACACAAAACAACTTCTTATTTTTAAAAAATCCCTAGAAGATAATCTCGAAATTATATGTCCCTTTTATTTAAGATTTTTTTTAAAACAGTTATTATAGTTTCTATCTTTATGTTATACACTTTTGAATTTTTTTTTTTTTAAAATAAAGCTTCGAATGAAAAAATGATTTAAATAGTTTATCTTAAAATATCATTTTAATTATTTTATCTATATGGTACAACTTTTTTGGATAATAAAAAAAAATTAAAATGATTAAAATGAAAAACTATTTTGAAAATCTCTTCATAAAAATCATATTTGAAAAGTACCTTTTTAAAAATAATGTGATTTTTATTATGTTAAAATCTCTAATAATAAATATCTAACTTGTTGAATGTCAGAATTAATTTTTTTTAATTGATAACAAATGATTCTAAAACAGCTTTTACTATTTTTAAATAAATTTTCATAAAAATGATTTTTAAAATTATAAAATCAAAATCACTTTTAAACATATTAAACAACCGTACGCATAAAATACCAAAATCAGTTTTTATAGAATCTATAACAAATGTAGTTATTTAAATATGATGATTAATGGCTAGCAAGTGTTATAACTTCTTGTCAATGCATTACTAAATACTAGTATAATATTTTGTTCAGTATAATATTTACAATTTTGCTACTCACACCTCCACTTTTGCTATTTACACTCTTCAAATTTTTTAATAAAAGGAAATACTTAAAATACCATTGTCTATTTATAACATTTTTAACCCTTAAGTGAAATGAATTCACTGATGCCTACGTGAACTCAATTCACGTACATTTAAATAAACTCAATTGATGTGTACGTGAGTTGAGTTCAAGTGGGTGTATGAGAACTGTATTCACATATTTTCCTATTAATTCTTAAAATCAATTGAATACGCCTACATGAACGGAGTTCACGTGAAATCTCCATATTTTAAAATATTTACAACTTACGTGAACTAACTTCATGTAAAATCCCATATTTTGAAATAACTATTGAAGTAGCAATGTCAATTTACAAGGAAGGGAGTTTGAATTGTAAATTCACCTATTTAAAGTTTCCTATTAAAAACTTAAGAAAATAAATTAAGATTGATCTTGGTTGTGAAAACAGAAAACGAGGAACGTTCTTGGTTCTGGAAACAGAAAACGGAGAACGTTATTGGTTAGTTAAACTCAATAGTTTAACATATCTATTTAACTTGATAATCAAAAGGACTGAAAATAAATAGAGATAAGGGAAGAGATATCACACAATGATATATCTTGATTCACCCAACTCGGGCTACGTCCAGTCCTCACAACTGTGAGATTTTATACTAAGCGTTTAAACGGAGAACGTTCTTGGTTTTACAACGTTCTTGGTTTTACACAGCTTCGTTCATATCAACCTTGATTTGTAACAACAATTCCTTTTAACCTAGAAAGGATTCAATCAGGTCACTTATCAATATTTAAAGAGGATCTTACAATTCACCTTTTAACCATAAATGAATTTTCTACAAACTACTCAAACTATAAACAACTCATATAGTCTTGAGTTTACACAATAATGATTTTAAGTTATTGGTAAAATCTGAGTATGCTTAACTCGTGTTTAAGAATGGATTCTTGATAAAAGAATTCAGAAGAATGATTATGATATTTGAAGAGAAAACACAGAACTGAATCTTTTGTGATTGAGAAGCTTTCAAGTATGTAAGTGTAAGTAAGTGATGGATTTTTTTAGCACTTGAAGTTCTACTTTTTTCTTGAGCTTGGGGTTCCTTTTATAGGCTTCGAGGAGGTTGATGACAACTATTTTGACCGTTGGAAAGTGTTCAGCTGTCATGTGTCAGATTTGACCAAAGACCATACTTTTTAAACCTTAAATTTTCATGACTTGAACATTCTACATTTTTTTCTTCTGTGATAATAATGTCTGATATGTAGCTTCTCATTCTTGATTGTGATGGTCCTACGTTTATGCACACAAACATCTCAAATATGTGTTTAATGTATTCAGATTAAGACTGTCTTTTGATTCGTGCAAAACAGGTTGGAGAAAGGTGTACATATGATGGTGAATGATGTTATCATTCTGGGAATTGATGTTTAACATACTGGAGAATGATGTTATCATTATGGAGACTGTTGTTAACATACTGGAGAATGTTATCCGCGTGTTGGAGATTAATTGTAACATGTTAGAGAATGTTAATCATTCTAGAGACTGATGTTACCATACTGGATAATAATTATGTCACTTTTGCTTTGAGTCGTGTCTTTTAATTTTTGATCTTTTTGGAGTGTTTCTTTTGTTTATGTGAGAGTTGTATATCCCTTGTAGATGTATTGGAAATCCATTTGTAATTTGCAGGAGCTTTTCTTGCATTAACAAATGATTTGATCTTGCTTGATGAAAAACGAAAAAACGTGGAGAACGTTATTGATTTTCTAGAATTTGTCAATGACATTCTTGATTTTGTCTTGTTCATTTTTTTTGCTTTTTCTTTAAATTTTTTTTGCTTGCTTTGCTTAGTACCAATCTTGGATTATTACACTCAAAAACACATGTTAAATTAACACATTATTTAGAATCATAATTAGAGTCTTTATTTAACTTTTGTTTGTTTACATCAAAACATTAATTTGGGATTTTGCCTCAACAAATCTCACCCTTTTTTATGATGACAAACATGTTAATTTAGATTTTAATTTTGATTCTAATTTTGATCATAGAGAGCTTAATAGCTCCCCCTCAGAATATGCTTTAGATTTTGTACCAAAATAACATTTCATTGATGCATTAAAAAGCAGATGAATATACAAAATTCAGGCACATGTTTCAAGTAGATTAAAATATACAGAAGTTCAATTTAGAAAAGGACTTCTTAGTACAAATTATATTATATAAAACTAAACTAATTCTTCCCCTTTTTCAAAGCAAAAAGGAATAGGAGAAAAAATGAAAATGAAAGTCTATTTAGAAAGGGAGGGGGAAGATCCTTCAAATGACGATGATTTGGATGGTTCTGGAATAGTCTGGAAAGAGGGAGGAGGATTCAATGGAGGAGGATCAATCCCTAACTTTGGAGCTAGCTGGGTAGCCATCCAATCCCTTAGATTAACATATTCCTTATCCTGATGTTGTTGTCGTTCCATAATTGTCTAGAGTACAACCAGGACGAATTGGATGGTTGACTCTTGCTGGACTTTTTGACGTTTAGCATGGCATTTTGAGTTGTCTTTGGGGGTAGAAGGGAGAGGTTTGTGTGAGAGAGTGACAATAGTGCAGAAAGATGTAAGAGTTGCAATCTTGGGAAGGGCAGTGGTTGGTGATGTTGAGGCATAAATGGATGGACTAGGGGTGTCGGAAAAGATGATAAATGGACTTATGTCAAAGATGGAGGAGTTGGTTTTTTGTGGAGAGACAAAAGTTAGTGACATGATTGATGTAGAGTGAAATGAGAGTTGAGAACGCATGTCATTTAGTGGATGATAGTGAAATGGGATGGTAGGTACCTCAGTTGATGTGTGTCGAAAGGAGGATGGGAGGTTAGGTGGATTGGAGGAGAAAGGGAGAACTTTTGGGGAAGAATGTTCTTGAGCTGCGGTTGGAGGGGTGCAGGGTGGAGAACGTTCTTAAGCAGCAGATGGAGAACGTTCTTGAGAATTTGTTTGTTCAAGATTTTGTGGAGAATGATCTGGTGCGATGGACTGAGACTATTCTCGTGGGACAATAGAAGGGGCACCAGATTTACGGGCAGAGCGTTTGCGTTTGTGAGAGGTGGATGGAAGAGCAGTTTTGGGAATGTTTTTGGCCGATGACTGTTTCTTCATATGTGAAACATTTTTGGAAGATGGTGGGTGATTTAGAAGAGATAGGGATTTCAAAATACCTAAATATTATGGAGAAAAGCATGCCATAAGGGACTGTATTTTTCTTGTAGTCCTTGTTCGTGACAGCTATCATGTTTTGAAGTCCTCTTGAAATAGTTAAACAAGAACTTCGTTCCTGTTAAGGTTAAGTACTGAGTACTGAATCTTCCCAAAGACAGAAGGACCATCATTTGGTAGATCGAGAATCGAGGCAAAAATGTCTGGAGTTAACCTAATTTCAATACCCTTGAGACTAGTCACTAGAAGTGACTTTTCAGGAGAGGTTTGGGCTTTGCAGTAAAAAGCCCGCACCACATCTGGGTGGGGACAATTCGAAATATGCAAAAATGGGGTCCATCCTAGGGCGTTTGTGTGGTGTTGAATAGAGGTATTGTCTACGAGCAGATTTTCAAGCATGAACACTCTACCAATTCTAATAGGTCGCTCAACCCATTTTTTAACATATATTTTTTGGAGGTTGGATGGATTGAGTGGAGGAAAGCAAAGTTTAGGGCCAAATTTGGGAGGGTGGGAGGGTGATGGAGAATGTTCTGGAGATGGTTGAGAAAGTTCTCCAGGCTTTTGCTTTGGAACAATAGTTTTTCCTCGTTGGGTGTTTTTTAATTTGTTATTGGCCAAAAACTGAGATAAAGTTATGGTTGTTTGACCTTTACATTTTGTTTTTTTTAGGAGGGTTTTGTTGGAGAGGGATGAAAGGGTTTGGTTTACGAGAAAATAACAATCATTGACTTCCTCTTTTGATTAGGAGGTGTTGAAAAAGAGGGTTCAGTTGGAAGTGAAGATGTGGATGGTTTAGAAGATTTGAGAGGGGTGGAAGATTTTGTAGGGTTTGGTGTAGATGGTTTGAAATCTTCACTTTTGGAGATGACAAAGATGGTGGGTTTAAAGGGTTTTGTTTTTAAGGTTCTGATTCCAGTCGAGACTCTCACGTAACGTCTCTTTGCTTCAGTAGTTTTAGAGAAAGATTTGTGAAGGTGTGGAGGGACTTCGCTCAGATGAAGTCTCTTTGCGAAGGTGTGGTTCTCTTTTTGACCAGTTTATTAATGCTTCTTGTAATACCTCAATTTTGTCCCGTTAAAAATAATTCCAAAAAATATAATAAAGTAATATGTTTATTTTTACTCGACCTTAACGAGCAAACAAACATTATCATCAAAATACAAGATTTATACGAATAAACTAATGAATGAGACAATCACCATAATTCAACTCCAATCAATTCAAATTAACATAAAAAAGATATACGAAAAATATAGAGACTAAAATTACATCTTCTTTCGAATTTCAAATCATTAGACTTGGTAGTGCTCTTTGTGTTCTGATTTTCTTATCTGTTTTAACCAATTGAAAGTTTCGTTGAACTCCTGCATAATAAAAAAACAATAGAATAATTAAAAATAAGTAATATATTTATATACAAAAAACATAACAAAATAAAGACAGAGTCTATCTTATTGCCTCATTATCCCTTCCGTTTTTAGTTTTCTTCATAATGGTTATTAATTTCACTATTTACTGCCTTATAGTCTTCTCCTTTATTTTAGTTTTCTTCATAATAGTTATTAATTTCACTATTTACTGCCTTATACTCTATTCCCTTATTTCAGTTATCTTTATTTGTCTTAAAATGGTTATTAACTTCACTAATTCCATACTCAATCAAAAAGATAAGTTACATATATTTCCAAATTAGAAAATGAAAATCGTACTCAACCCCTCCTGTTTTTCAGCTTACTTCATTTTTCTTCTTTTGTCTTAAAAAGTCATTATCTTCACTACTTTTATACTCAATCAGAAAGATGAGTTGCAAGTTTCTATACATAGCAAAGGTTGCTTGTTTTTGTTGTGAAAACAATATAAAAACCGGGACTGAAATTTGTCTCATGGACACTAAGATTCGTCACTTTAATCTATAAATTAAGATAAAAATAAATCAACCAGGCATCAGATACTAAAAACAACACTTAAAAATAAGAAAAAGAAAAGAAGCAGAGTGGAAGGAGAGAAAAGCAAACAGAAGAAGTATTAAGGTATTTCTTTCATCTTTATTTTATAATAATTGTATTTGTTATCCAAATGTAATATATAAAATGAGTTATGAATGAAAAAAAAAAAAAGTAAAAATCTATCATTATACAAATGAAACATTTAGATCTGTGAGGGTAGAATAGAAAAAAATTAAGAACTCAAACCTTGGATGTCGTTGTCGTCGCCGGATGCCAACCATGCTTTTTGGTCACTCCGTTCGCATCCAGTGGGCTTAGTCCAACGCCGTTTCTGTTCCCGGCATTTGTTACGATCTTCAGCTTCTTGTTCACTATCTCGACGGTGAAGTCCATGTCGGAAACACACCTCTGGTTTCTCTATTGAAACTATTGATCTCCATTAAGATCTGCATTAACCTAGTCGCCGCCCACATGCTTAGTTTGTAAGCTTCTATTAGGGTTTCAGTAATACCAGCCCTTTTTAATTTTTTTGTTGTTGTTTTGTTGTGTTAAATTGGGCTCCAAACAGAAAACAAAAAACCGCCCATCTCAGACCAGTTAGTTTTTTTCTCTTCTTATTTTTTTTTCATAAATTAAAAACAAACAAATATTTCATTAAAAATAAACTAGATGTGAAATCTTTTTAATCTTTGAGTTATTAGAACACAAATTGTGACAACTTGGTGGTTCTAAATCTCATCTTCACAAATAAATTAATAAATTAAAAATCATAAACAAATTAATAATTAAAAATTATTCAAATTTAACTAAAAATAACATCTTTTAATCCCTGAGTTGCATAATACAAATTATAGATTTTAATAGCTTTAAAATTTATTTTTATAAATAAATAGATCTATAATCAACTTTTTTTAGAATTTAATTAACTAGATGCATTTCTTTTTTAATCTTGGAGTTGTTAAGACACAAGTTAAACTATTTGAGGTTTTGAAACTCAATTTAAATTAGATGTAACATCTTTTTTTTTTTGTGTGTGTCAAATAACTCTTTTATCCAGAACAATACACATTTTCTTTAAAAGTAATCAGCACATTCGCATTTTCTACCAAGAACTACATATCTTTGACTTCTCCATCGCACCGGAAGATAAGTAAGAGCAAGATCACACTCTTGTCAAGCACAATAATAAAAAACTTTTTTTTTCACTCTTTTTAAACACAGTTTTACCTCAAAAAATCACATTTATAAAATATATTTTATATTCATATTTAAATAATAAAGAGCAATAAATATATTTAAGTTAATATAATTTTGCACAATTAATTATAGGTAATCGTATTTTAATGGATGTTGTAGGGTGTTAATACCTTCTCTACGCATAATTGACTCCCGAACTCAAAATCTGGTATCAAATACAATTTTTTATTTTTTTTCTCTATTTTTTAAGGGTTTCCTAATATTTTTTCTATTTTAAAATAAATTTTGGTGGCGACTCCATTGAATTCGAGGAAAACTCAAAATTTTAGGCCGCGACAACTGGCGACTCCACTGGGGACACTTGGAGAGTCAAACCTAACAAATTAATTGTGCTTAATATTTTTAACTTTTTTTATATTTGTTTGTTTTTCATTTTCTTTATGTGTTTATCATTTCTTAATAAGTATTAGCTGACATTATAATATTCTTTTAAGCTAATAGATAATTTTTATTTTATTTTATTTATTTATTTATTTTGTATATGTATATATGTTTCGTTAGTATTATGGAGTTATTGAATTATGCTTATTCAACACCTACACTTTTACTAAGACACACATTTATGAGTGGATCCTTATACCCGAGTTTGAACAAAACTTAAGCTTAGTTTCGAGATTGTGTAGTGGTAGCCTTCTGGATGTGCATCCTGTTTGGTTGGCATGAAGATATCACCTAGAGTTTGATCATGTTGAGGGTATTGTCACTCCAAATAGTTTACCTATTGTTGTTGACAATATTCCAAAATAGGATTATTGGCTCTAGGAACCCTGTTTAGAACCATAGAGCCTCCCTTGTGAGAGTTTCACTACATAAGCCAACAGACCCTATCATTGTAAGAATATCCTTACAAACCAAAAAAAATATCTCATACATTCAAGACTTTATATATAATAGTTTCATTCATATCTCATGACATTTTTTTTTCTCTTTCTAAGGAAAAAATAAAACATAATAGCATTTTGCATAAATTTTCAAGATTTTGGGGGAATCATACAGCTTAGTCACGTGTTATTTAAGTGGACAATGGGATCATAAAAAAGAAAAACTTTACTTTTAAAGTTCAAGCAACCTGATTTGAAAAGTTTAAGAGACATCAACAATCAAATGAAAACTATACAACGTAAGAGTTTCTTTCAAAAATATGGGAATATCCTAAATCTCTTGGCCGAGAGTGTGCATACAGGGGCCCTCACGACATTGGCTCAGTATTACGATCCTCTCTTAAGATGTTTCACCTTTCAAGACTTTCAGTTGGCCCTGAAATTAGAGGAATTTGAACGAATATTGAGTTACTCCCTAGAGAAAGGAAATCTTATCGATATACTGGGCAACCACTGGGTTTGGGCGCAATTGCTGAAGTGTTGAAAATCGACATAAGAGAATTGGTAAGTACAAAAGACGAAAAGTGCCAAGATTTAGCCGTTAAAAAAGAATGGAGTACTTTTATAGATGTTTTGGCTCTCATTATCTATGGTATTGTTTTATTCCCAAACCTTGATAACTTTGTAGATTTTGATGCCATCAATGTCTTCTTATCTGTTAACAAAGATGAACAAAATCCAGTTCATGCGATTTTTGCTGGTGTATACTACTCTCTGCATATGCGACACAAGAAGAAGGGGGAACAATTTTGTGTTGTGTTACAGTGAAGTATACTTGGTTTGTGTCTCACATGTTTAAGAAAGGGTATCATATTGGGGTTAAGAGTAATCGTGAATGAAGAATTACTCTCAAAACACCAAGATGCAATAAGAACAGAAATGGAAACTTCTAGTGAGTTGAAGAATTACATTGATTAACAAGAAAAGATCTATAATGACAAAAGGATGAAACCATATATTGGGAGGAGCGTTTTATGATGTTGCTTGGACAATTGAAGAATCAAGAGGTCTATAAAGAGTTGGAAGATAAATGCAAGCATTGGAAAGATTGCTTTTCAAAATTGGCAATACTAGCTAATCAGACAATCATAAAAATTCCAAAATATCTAAGAGAGATTGATGCAGTAATGCATCCCCTCAATGCTCCAGTCAAAGTCTACAAGTTCATTGAATATGTCAAACATTTAGTAGAAGAATTGGAGGAGAGGATTGGTTGTCCTATTGAAAGAGATGATTGAAATACCATAGTCGATGTAGTTTTTAATTTAAATGGAATGTACTTTTTTCTCATCAATGAAGGGTTTGATGTTTTGTTTACCGATCCCCATATTCTTCTTCACTAATAATTTGTGTTCGTTAAAATTTATGTATGGCTTATGATTCCCCAACATCCAACTAAAAAAAAAGAGATAATAATTGCATTTTCATTCCATTCATATTTAATACATATTCATAAAAAAAATTTATTTAAATTTAAAAAAAATAGAAAAAAATCAATAAAGTTGTTTCCCCGACACCCTTATCGAACTCGCGCAAACTCCAAGGTCATGGAAGAACTTGAGCAAAACCAAGAAGTGATGAGAGCGGATGTCAACCAATTGAAGGACAAGGTTGATCAAATCCTAGAAGCTATACAGGCTTTGTCAAGGAATCATAATACGGATGGGAATCCTCCAACTACAAATGAAGAACACCAAAGCACTCCTTCTCACCCACGAGACTTTACCCCGACTACCCAACAACTTCGTACAACAGCTATACAATTTCCTATGTACGTTCTCCCACCCGGTTATACTCCACCTTTAGTCATCAACCCCATATGACAACAACCAAAACCACTAACTATCAACCCCCAAAAACCTAAACCAATCACAAATCCCATCTCCTATTTTAGAATAGCGAATAAAAGCAATTGAGGGGCATAATGTCTATGGTCTCGAAGCTTTTGATATGTGTTTGGTTCCCGATGTGACTATCCCTCCAAAATTCAAGGTTCTTGAGTTTGAAAAATCATTTGACTATGTATTGCAGAAAAATGGCTTCTCATGCTCATAAAGACAAGCTGCTCATTCACTTTTTTCAAGATAGTTTGAGTGGGGCATCGTTAAGTTGGTATATGCATCTTGAGAGAAATCGAATTCTTATTAATTCTTATCGACCCCCAAACTTTTAACCCCCGATACCACAAACTTCTTACATTTCTTATCCATATGTGGACGCAACCACACAAGCTTCATACCCTCAATATCACCCTTCAAGACCACCTTTGTATCAACCACCACCTACCACATCTTCCCAACAAAATAAATGGAACCAAAATCCAATCCCGAATCACTACAGACCACCAGTTAATCGAGAACAACGGATAACCCATTTTGACCCACTTCTCGTCACATACATCCAATTGTTGCCTCACTTACTCCAAAACTCAATGGTCGTCCTAAGACCAATGAAACCTCTTGAACCACCATTCCCAAAATGGTACAACCCAAATGCCAAATGTGAATACCATGCAGGAGTCGTAGGTCATTCCGTCGAAGATTGTCAAGCTCTAAAATCTAAAGTACAAGAATTGATTAATGCAAAATGGCTTATCTTCAAGGAGGAGGGTCCCAACGTATGGAGTAATCCCTTACCGAGCCATAAGGATACCTCTGTCAATGTCATTGAAGATAGGATAAACCAATATGCAAAAGATGATCATGTGTTGACCATAGGGTCTTGTGTGGAAAATAATATATCTTTCCCAAAACCATTAGAAATCCGTTACAAAAAAAAAATATTCTTAAGCCAACTCTTAGCAGGCCAAATGCAATAATTGTTCAAGCACCAACCCTTTTTCGTTACGGAAATACCAAGGCGGTACCGTGGAATTACGAAATCATCCCACTTGGCCAATCATCAATCAAGTAATGGTTGTGAACCTAAAGGAACTGATGTAACTAACATTTCAGGAATTGGTAGGGTGACTCGGAGTGGTTGAGTATACACTCCTGAACAACTTAGGAAAAAGGATGTTCATGGAGAAAAAGAGAAAAAAGCTATGTATCATGCCATAAAAGGACAAGAGACTAATAAAATGACGGTGCTTGAAGAATAAGCTAACGAATTTTTGAAGTTTATCAAGTAAAGTGAATATAAGGTGGTAGATTAGCTAAATCAAATCCCTTCCAAGATATTTGTTATCTCCTTGTTATTAAACTTTGAAGCACATAGAAGGCCACTAATGAAAGTTTTAAACGAGGCTCATGTTACTCATGATATCACTGTCGATCAGTTTGATGAAGTTGTCAATAATATCACTGCAAGTAGTTGTCTGAGTTTTAGCGATAATGAATTACCAACTGAAGGGACAGAGCATAATAAAGTACCACACATCTCTATGAGGTGTCACAATCATATTCTTGCACGAGTGCTACTAGATAATGGTTCTTCGTTAAATGTCATGCCTAAATCAACACTATCAAAACTATTTGTTGATGGAGCTTGTTCGAAGTCGGGTGCTTTGGTGGTGAAAGCGTTTGATGGATCTAGAAGACAAGTTATTGGTGAGATTGAGTTGCCGATTAAAATCGGACCCCATATCTTTGGGATAACCTTCCAAGTGATGGATATTAAACCGGCGTACAGTTATCTTGTAGGGAGACCAGGGATTCATGCTGCTGGTGCAGTGACATCCACCCTCTATCAAAAGCTAAAGTTTATAGTGAACAATAAGTTGGTAATAATATATGGGGAAGAAGATATGATAGTAAGTCATTTATCTTTTACAGGCTATGTTGAAGACACGAAGGAAGCCATAAAGACTTTCTTTCAAGCATTAGAAATTGCCAATGTTGTCTTCATGGGTGAAGGATATCGCTTAAAAGAACCAAAACTATCTACCACATCATTGAAGTCTACCAAATCCATGTTGGAAGGAGGAGGTTTTGTTAATTTGGGGAAATGCTATAAATACCAGAAAAGAACAATAGGTATGGGTTGAGATATGTACCTACTCAATCTGATAAAGAAAAGGACGCGAAGAAAACAAGAGAAAGCAGAATAACTCATTGGGAAAACTAGATACCGAATTCACAAAAGATTCCTATTTGTGACATTCACCAAACCTATCAAAGTGTTGGAATAATATATGTTCATCAGGTGACTGTTACAGAAGAGGACCATGTTGATGATGATACCCTCAGATTGGTGTACCCTTGTCCTCCAAAAACCAGTCTCAACAATTGGAATATCATTGAGTTTCCCGTGTTTGTTAATTCATGTTAAAAGTAATTATGTATTTTTAACTCATTTTTCTCTGCTCAAGGCTATAAGGATAACTAACTAGGGCATATGTATTTCAATTTCGTACTTATTATCAATAAATGCATTTTTTAATTATCCAACTGGTTTTGTTTTTCTCTTTTCTTTTCTTTTTTTTGGCAATCCTTATTCATATTTTATTTTTTCCTTTTTCTTCTTAATTTAAACAATGCAGAGTCGAAAATGAATATGTTAAGAATAAGGAATATCCATTGGGTATTTCAGAGAACGACAAAAGGGTTTTAAGGAGGTTGTCAATGAATTTCTTCTTAAATGGCGATGTGCTTTATAAAAGAAATCATGATATGGTTTTCCTCAGATGTGTGAATAAAGCAGAAGCGGAGAAAATCATCCAAGAGGTTCACGAAGGTTCTTTCAGAACTCATGCAAATGGGCACGCAATGGCAAGAAAAATCTTAAGGGTTGGCTACTATTGATTGACCATGGAATTCGATTGCTTTAGTCACGTAAAGAAATGTCATAAATGTCAAATCTATGATGATAAAGTACATGTACCACCCAACTCGTTGAATATTTTAACATCACCATGGCCATTTTAAACGTGGGGAATGGATGTTATTGGACTCATCGAGCCTAAGGCTTCAAATGGATATCGGTTTATCCTAGTAGCTATTGACTATTTCACAAAATGGGTTGAAGCCGCTTCTTATGCAAATGTGACCAGAAGTGTGGTTGTCAGATGCATCAAAAGAGAATTGATTTGTCGATATGGCTTGCCAAATAAGATAACCACTGATAATGCGACTAATCTGAATAACAAAATGGTGAAAGAGTTATGTGATAGTTTCAAAATTCAGCACCATAATTCTTTTCCATATCGTTCGAAAATGAATGGGGCTGCAGAAGCAGCAAATAAGAATATCAAGAAGATCATACAACAAATGGTGGAGACATATAAGGATTGGCATGAAATGTTTCCCTTTGCATTACATGGCTACAGAACCTCTATTTGTACCTCAACAGGGGCAACTCCTTTCTCATTGGTGTATGGAATGGAAACGATACTTCCCATCGAAGTTGAAATTCCCTCGATCAGAGTTCTGTGGAAACAAACGTAGAAGAGGAAGAGTGGGTTCAATCGCAATATGATCAATTGAATATCATAGAAGAAAAAGAATGATAGCTTTGTGTCATGGCCAGCTATATCAGAAAAGACTCAAAAAAGCCTACGAGAAAAAAGTTCGTCCTCGAGTGTTTCGAGAAGGAGACTTAGTGTTACAGAAAATATTGCCCATAAAAAAGGATTTTCGGGGAAAGTAGACTTCGAACTACGAAGGACCATATGTTGTGAAAAAAGCTTTCTCTAGGGGAGTTCTGATACTTGCAGAAATGGATGGAGATGAGCTTCCACTTCTAGTAAATTCAGATGCAGTCAAGAAATATTATGCTTAAAAAAATAATAATAAAATAATAATAATAATTAAAAATTGGGCTCGCTAGGTTGAAAACTTGAAAAGGCGACCTAGGAAAAAATTAGAGCATCCTGGTGGATTGAAAACTTGGAAGAGCCTTACCCTCTTTCTAAGCTAGTTCAATCTCATGGTTGTTTGTTCTAGCATTTTAAAAAATTATATTTTATGATAATAAATTTTGGAATTTGAAATATGTGTAAATATAAATAATATTTTAGAGCGGTCCATGTAAAAGTTAGGGATAACAGAAAGGATCAAGCGGTTCAAACTAAGGCAATTATTATTCTTGGAAGCTGACCAACAAGAGTCCTAAATTACAAGAATGGCTAGCGTTTGTTATCTTTCCAACTGAAAGACACTCACCCATATATTGTAACCCCAATTTTTTTTTTATCCTAATGTAATGAAGGTACATTTTTTAAATGTTGTCATTCGATGTTGTACCTTATACTCATTCTAAACTAATTTTGCCTCATGTTTGTTTATCCTAACAAAAAAAATGTTATTTTATGATAATAGATGTTGGAATTTGAAATATGTGTAAGTATAAAACATATTTTAATTATTTTGACATTTGGAAAATATATACACATAAACTCGATAGATTATCAACATATATGGGGTATCAAAAAAAATTATTAAGAAACATAATAATAAAAAATGATCACACAAGATGTATTAGAGTCATCATGCAAAAAATGGTTGTTATCTTCACTCATTCGTTGAATCTTGTGGGTTCACTTATCCATTGAATCTTGTGGACATATAAAGTCGTATAAGGATCGTGGAATAAAAAATAAATAAGAATTTATTGCATACATTTTACATTCATTTTTATATACTCACATACTCAGACACTCAACAATTTTGAAACTTTATGCAATGCATGATGAATGAATTATATATGTATAATATTTATACTCAACAAACCATTTGTATTACATTGTTCATTATACATTTGCATTTCAATTACCGTAAACATGTTTTATATATATATATATATATTAATAATAATAATAATAATAATAATAATAATAATAATAATTTCTATATTCTCTAAACTAGACCTATATGCTTATGGTATGATTTCTTATTTTTGTCGATCTACGCATTAGTAATCAATCTGAAGACGATCATTTAATGGTCATTTAAATTCCTATCGATGTACGCAACAATAACCAATCCGAAGACGATCATTTAAATTTACTGTCGATCTACGCATCTATAATCAATATGAAGACGATCATTTAATGGTCATTTAAATTCATGTCGATCTACGCATCGGTAACCAATCTGAAGACAATCATTTAAATTTACTGCCGATCTATGCATCGGTAAGACTGTCTTTTGATTCGTGCAAAATAGACTGGAGAGAGGTGTACATATGATGGAGAATGATGTTATCATTCTGGGGATGGATGTTTAACATATTGGAGAATGATGTTATCATTATGGAGACTGTTGTTAACATACTAGAGAATGTTACCCACATGCTGGAGATTAATTATAACAGGTTGGAGAATGTTTATCATTCTAGAGACTGATGTTACCATACTGGATAATAATCATTTGTAACTTTTGCTTTGAGTCGTGTCTTTTAATTTTTGTTCTTTTTGGAGTGTTTCTTTTGTTGATGTGAGAGTTTTATATCCCTTGTAGATGTATTGGAAATCTATTTGTAATTTGCATGAGTTTTTCTTGCATTAACAGATGATTTGATCTTGCTTGATGAAAAACGAAAAAACGTGGAGAACGTTTTTGATTTTCCAGAATTTGTCAAGAACGTTCTTGATTATGTTTTGTTCATTTTTTGCTTTTTCTTTAAATTGTTTTTGCTTGCTTTGCTTAGTACCTATCTTGGATTATTACACTCAAAAACACATGTTAAATTAACACATTATTTAGAATCATAATTAGAGTCTTTAATTAACCTTTGTTTGTTTACATCAAAACATTAATTTGGGATTTTGCCTCAATAAATCTCACCCTTTTTTATGATGACAAACATGTTAATTTAGATTTTAATTTTGATTCTAATTTTGATCATAGAGAGCTTAATAGCTCCCCCTCATAATATGCTTTAGATTTTGTACCAAAATAACATTTCATTGATGCATTTAAAAGCAGATGAATATACAAAATTCAGGCACATGTTTCAAGTAGATTAAAATATTCATAAGTTTAATTTAGAAAAAGACTTATTACAAATTATATTACATAAAACTAAACTAATGCTTCCCCTTTGTCATAGCAAAAAGGAATAGGAGAAAAATGAAAATGAAAGCCTATTTAGAAAGGGAGGGGGAAGATCCTTCAGATGACAATGATTTGGATGGTTCTGGAATAGTCTGGAGAAAGGGAGGAGGATTCGATGGAGGAGGATCAATCTCTAACTTTGGAGCAAGTTGGGTAGCCATCAAATCCCTTAGATTAGCATACTCTTTATCTTGATGTTGTTGTCGTGCCATAATTGTCTGGAGTGCAGTCAGGACGAATTGGATGGTTGACTCTTGCTGGACTTTTTGACGTTTTGCATGGCATTTGGAGTTGTCTTTGGGGGTAGAAGGGAGAGTGTTGTGTGAGAGAGCAACAATAGTGCAGAAAGAAGTAAGAGTTGCAATGGTGGGAAGAGCAGTGGTTAGTGATGTTGGGGGATAAATGGATGGACCAGGGGTGTCAGAAAATATGATAAACTGACTTATGCCACATATGGAGGAGTTGCTTTTTTGTGGAGAGATATAAGTCAATGACATGATTGATGTAGAGTGAAATGAGAGTTCATAACGCATGTCATTTAGTGGATGATAGTGAAATGGGATGGTAGGTACCTCAGTTGATGTGTGTCAAAAGGAGGATGGAAGGCTTGGTGGATTGGAGGAGAAAGGGAGAACGTTTGGGGAAAAATGTTCTTTAGCTGCAGTTGGAGGGGTGCAGTGTGGATAACGTTCTTAAGTGGGGTAGAGTGGAGAACGTTCTCAAGCAGCAGATGGAGAACGTTCTTGAGAATTTGTTTGTTCAGGATTTTGTGGAGACTGATCTGGTGCGATGGACTGAGACTGTTCTCGTGGGACAATAGAGGGGGCACCAGATTTACGCGCAAAGCATTGGCGTTTGTGAGAGGTGGATGGAAGAGCATTTTTGAGAATGTTTTTGGCGGATAACTGTTTCTTCATATGTGAAACATTCTTGTTAGAAAATTTATAAATTTTGATGGTGGATGATTCAGAAGAGAGAGGGATTCCAAAATACCTAAATATTTTGGAGAAAAACATGCCATAAGGGAGTGTATTTTTCTTGTAGTCCTTGTTCGTGACAGCTATCATGTTTCGAAGTACGATGTATGGCAAATTGACTCTCTTGCACTTAAGGATATGATGGATGATCAATGCATCATTATTGGAGACATACTAATGACTCCCATAGTGAGGAAATATTGAGTGTTGGCTAATATTGTTGAAGACTTTGCAGAGGGGCTCTAAGGATGTAGAAGATAATTTTTGCAGTCCTCTTGAAATTGTTCCACAAGAACTTCGTTCTTGTTAAGGATACAAACTGAGTACCGGTTCTTTCCAAAGACAGAAAGACCATCATTTGGTAGGTCGAGAATGGAGGCAAGAATGTCAGGAGTTAACCTAATTTCGATACCCTTGAGACTCGTCACTAGAAGTGCCTTCTCAGGAGAGGTTTGGGCTTTGCAGTAAAAAGCCCACACCACATCTGGGTACGGACAATTAGAAATATGCAAAAATGGGGTCCGTCCTAAGGCGTATGTGTGGTGTTGAATAAAGGTGTTGTTTACGAGCAGATTTTCAAGCATGAATACTCTACCAATTCCAACAGGACGCTCAGCCCATTTTTTAGCATATACTATTTGGAGGTTGAATGGAATAAGTTGAGGAAAGCAAAGTTTAGGGCCAGATTTGGGAGGGTGGGAGGGTGATGGAGAACGTTTTGGATGTTCAGTGGTAGGTGCATAACGTTCTTGGGAAGGAGAATGAGAACGTTTTGGAGATTGTGGAGAAAGTTCTCTTGGCTTTTGCTTTGGAACAATAGTTTTTCCTCGTTGTGTGTTTTTTAATTTAATCTTGGCCAAAAACTGAGATAAAGCTATGGTTGTTTGACCTTTACATCATGTGTTTTTTTTTTTTTAAAAGGGTTTTGTTGGAGAGGGTTGAAAGGGTTTGGTTTATGAAAAAATCTCAGTCATTGACTTCCTCTTTTGATTAGGAGGTGTTGAAAAAAAGGGTTCAGTTGGAAGTGAAGATGTGGATGGTTCAGAAGGTTTGAGAGGGGTGAAAGATTTTGTAGGGTTTAGTGTAGTTGGTTCGAAATCTTCATTTTTGGAGATGACAAAGATGGTAGGTTTGGAGGGTTTTGCCTTTAAGGTTCTAATTCCAGTCGAGACTCTCACGTAACGTCTCTTTGCTTCAGTAGTTTTAGAGAAAGATTTGCGAAGGTGTGGAGGGACTTCGCTCAGATTTGTTCTCTTTGCGAATGTGTGGTTCTCATTTTGACCAGTTTATTAATGCTTCTTGTAATACCTCAATTTTCTCCCGTTAAAAATAATTCAAAAAATATGATAAAGTAATATGTTTATTTTTACTCGACCTTAACAAGCAAACAAACATTATCATCCAAATACAAGATTTATACGAATGAACTAATGAAGGAGACAATCACCATAATTCAACTCCAATCAATTCAAATTTACATAAAAAAGATATAAGAAAGATATAAAGATTAAAATTACATCTTCTTTCGAATTTCAAATCATTAGACTTGGTGGTGCTCTTTGTGTTATGATTTTCTTATTTGCTTTAACCAATTGAAAGTTTTTTTTGAACTCCTGCATAATAAAAAAAAACAATAAAATAATTAAAAATAAGTAATATATTTATATACCAAAAACCTAACAAAATTAAGACAAAGTATATCTTACTGCCTCATTATCCCTTCCCATTTTAGTTTTCTTCATAATAGTTATTAATTTCACTATATACTGCCTTCTAGTCTTTTCCTTTATTTTAGTTTTCTTCATAATGGTTATTAATTTCACTATTTACTGCCTTATAGTCCATTCCCTTATTTCAGTTTTCTTCATTTGTCTTAAAATGGTTATTAACTTCACTAATTTCGTACTCAATAAAAAAGATAAGTTATATATATTTCCAAATTAGAAAACAAAAAGCGTACTGAGCCCCTCATGTTTTTCAGCTTACTTCATTTTTCTTCTTTTGTCTTAAAAAGTCATTATCTTCACTACTTTTATACTCAATCAGAAAGATGAGTTGCATGTTTCTATACTTAGCAAAGGTTGCTTGTTTTTGTTGTGAAAACAATATAAATACTTGGACTGAATTTTGTCTCATGGACACTAAAATTTGTCACTTTAATCTATAAATTAAGGAAAAAATCAATCAACCAGGCATCAGATACTAAAAAAAAACACTTAAAAATAAGAAAAAGGAAAGAAGTAGAGTGGTAGGAGAGAAAAGAAAACAGAAGAAGTATTAAGGTATTTCTTTCATCTTTATTCTATAATAACTGTATTTGTTATCCAAATGAAATATATAAAATGAGTTATGAATGAAAAAAAAAAAAGTAAAAATCTATCGTTATACAAATGAAACGTTCAGATCTGTGAGGGTAGAATAGAAAAAAATTAAGAATTCAAACCTTGGATGTCGTTGTCGTCGTCGGAATATCGACCATGCTTTTTGGTCACTCCGTTCGCACTCCTGACTTTCCTTCCTTCCCTGACGGCTTCATCCAGTGGACTCAGTCCAACGTAGTTCCTGTTCCCGACATTTGTTATGATCTTCATCTTCTTGTTCACCGTCTCGACGATGAAGTCCGCGTCGGAAACACGCCTCTGATTTCTCTATTGAAACTGTTGATCTCCATTAAGATCTGCATTAAGATCTGCATTAACCTAGCTGTCACCCACATGTTTAGTTTGTAAGCTTCTATTAAGGTTTCAGTAATACCAGCCCTTTTTAACTTTTTTTTGTTTTGTTGTGTAAGTTGGGCTCCAAACAGAATACAAAAATCCACCCACCTCAGCCCAGTTAGTTTTTTTCTCTTCTTATTTTTTTTTATTCAAGAAATTGAATTTGCTTGCTAACCAAATATCAAATTTCATAAATTAAAAACAAATAAATATTTCATTAAAAATTAACTAGATGTGACATCTTTATAATCTTTGAGTTATTAGAACACAAATTGTGACAACTTGGTGATTCTAAATCTCATCTTCACATATAAATTAATAAATTAAAAATCATAAACAAATTAATAATTAAAAATTATTAATAGTTATTTTAATAAATAAATAGATCTAAAATTTTAATAGCTTTAAAATGTATTTTTATAAAAAAAAATTCACTCTTTTTAACACAGTTTTATCTCAAAAAATCACATTTATAAAAAATAATTTATATTCATATTTAATAATAAAGAGCTATAAATATATTTAAGTTGATATAATTTTGCACAATTAATTATAGGTAACCGTATTTTAATGGATGTCGTAGGGTGCTAATACCTTCTCTACGCATAATCGACTCCTGAATTCAAAATATGGTATCAAAGACCATTTTTTATTTTATTTTTCTAGTTTTTAAGGGTTTACCAATATTTTCCCTATTTTAAAATAAATTTTTGTGGCGACTCCATTGAATTCGAGGAAAACTCAAAATTTTAGACCGCGACACTTATCCAAAAAACTGACATGTTCCACTTGTGCTTTTTCGTGCAATTTTATCTCCAGCATAATCAGTGTCGCAGTAAGCTACAAGATCAAAATGAGAACCTTTCCTATACCAAAGGTCAAGATCAGTAGTACCAACGAGATATCTAAAAATCCTTTTTATAGTTGTTAAACGAGATATCTGATTGCTTTTTATCTAAGTAATTCATAAAAATCAACCAACCTTCATTAAATTAGCTAAAAGTTATCAACTTTATCAAATACAATTCAACTCCCTTTGTCGTGTTTGGACCTTACAAAAAATATAAAAGATTTCTTAGCAAAATATAAAATGAATGAAGCCAAAATCATGATTTCTCTCATTTAACAACTGCGACACATAGCTTTATCCTGGTTCACCATTTACTTTGCTACATCCAATCCCTTCATTCAGAAGGCTTTAATCCATTAATTCAAATACCTTGAATTACAAAGCACCTGAACCTCCAAGTCAATCTTCCCAAATAGCCTAACAACCCCAGACTTTTGAGGAACTAACCACCTTGACCCTACAAGTCAAGTCTTCTCCTAACAATCTGACAACCTCATATTGAAGAAGAAACTAAACCATTATAGGGTTGGATATAAAAGATTGGAACTTGAGTAGTTGTTTCTAACAAAGCTGATAATAATAATTATAATAATCACTCTCACACTCTAAGAAAAAAAACATTGAGAAAATATTTATAACTTGAATAAGTGTTTCTCTCTTTGAACTCTAAGATGAATTGAGAACTTTGAACTTGAGTTTTTCTACTATTTTCTGCTTTTTGATGCTTTTCTCCTTCATCCTTGAGTGTATTTATAATTAAAATTTGGGCTTCAATTTAGTCCTTGTTTTATTTTCAATTGTGTCTTGTTCAGATTGAGTTTGTAAATTCTTCAAATTGATTCTCTTTCTATTTTGTGTAGATTGAGTTTGTAAATTCATTAGATTGATTTTGTTCCTATTTTGTGTAGATTGAGTTTGTAAACTCTTCGAATAAACTCTTCTTCAAATATTGATCAAATTTTTTCAAATATTCTTCAAATAGTCTTCAAATCTTGACCATATCTTCTTTTCAACTTTGTCACATATTTTCTTCAATTTTAAATACGAATAAAATATTATTATAGATTTTTTTCAAAAATATGAATGTTCTTTCATACTTTTTGAAGTCAAATATTTTGTTCTCATAAAATATTTTTGTTAACATCAAAACTCTAAATGTAAAACCAACCTGGTTCCAACATATTTTTCTTGACATATAAAAATGACATCTTCATGTTGCTTAATTTGTAAGTCAAAAAAGTATCTTAATTCTCCCATCATACTCATTTCAAATTCAATTTGCATGAGTTTTGAAAAAGCATCACACATTTTCTCATTAGTAAAAGATAAAATCATCGACATACACTTAAACAATAAGTAAATCATTTTTATCAGTTTTCTTGAATATTTTAATGTAAATCTTTCCTTTAGAAAATCCTTTTTTGATTAAAAAAGAACTAAGTCTCTCATACCAAGCTCTTGGTACTTGTTTTAATCCATATAGAGCTTTGGTAAGTTTAAAATATGATTTGGTTTTGATTGATCTTCAAAATCGGGAGGTTGATGCTCATAAACTTGTTCATTTAAAAAACCATTTAAGAATGCACTTGTAACATCCATTTGAATTTTTTTGATAAGTTTATGAGATGCATATGCAAGAAGAATTCGTATGGCATCTAACCTTGCGACGGGAGCAAAGGTTTCATCATAGTCTATACCTTCTGGTTGATTGTAACCTTGAGCATCCAACCTTGCTTTGTTTCTTACAACCTTACCTTCTTCATCAAGCTTGTTTCTGAATACCCATCTTGTTCCCATGATGGTTTGATCTTGTGGATCTAGAACAAGGGTTCAGAATTCATTCTTTTCAAATTGAAGAAGTTCTTCCTTCATTGCTTCAATCCAAGATTGGTCAACTATGGCTTCTTTGATTGATTTTGATTCAATTTGAGAGATCATTGCCATGTTGTTGACATCATCCTTCAATGACATTTGTGTTCTAATTCCATCAGTTGTATCTCCAATGATTTAATTTTGAGGGTGATCACTAATCGTTCTCCAGCTTTTAGGTGGAGAGTGAAACAGAGATTGTTTATCAATCTGGGTTTCCTAGGGAACATTTTGCTGCTGCCCAGAATGTTCTTCTTCTTCCTCATCCCTTTTACTTAACTCAAGATCATCAAATTCATCAAATCGTCAAATAATATATGCATGCTGATTTCAATAATTTTAGTTTTTAGATTGAAAACACGATACCATTTAGAATCAGTTGAGTAACCCAAAAATATAGCTTTGTTCGATTTTGCATCAAACTTTCCAAGATTTTCTTTGTTGTTCAAAATACAACAATAACATCCAAAAATGTAAAAATATGATATGTTTGGCTTTTTGTTTTTCTAGATTTCATATGATGTTTTGTTGATGATTTTTCTTATTAATACGCGGTTTAGAATGTAGCATGAGGTATTGATAGCTTCAGCCCAAAAGTATTTTTTAACATTAGACTCTTCCAAGATTGTTCTTGCCATTTCTTGTAAGGTTCTATCTTTTCTTTCAACAATTTCATTTTGTTGAGGAGTTTTTGTACAAGATAAATTATGAAAAATGTCAAGTTCATCAAAAAAGGTTTTAAATTAGGCATTTATGAATTCTCCTACATGATCACTTCTTATAGAAATGATGATGGAATCTTTTTCATTTTGTACCTTTTTATAAAAGACTTTTAAGGCATCAAAAGTATCACCTTTTTGTTTAAAAAATAAAACTCAAGTGTATCGTGAGAAGTAATAAACAATAACAAAACCATACTTTATTCCTCCTAAACTTGTTGTTTTAAGAGGGCCAAAAAAATGTATATGAAGTAGCTGAAGAATCCTGTTTGTGGAAATGATATCTTTTAAAAGAAAACTGCTTTTAACTTGTTTTCCTTTAGCACATGCTTCACATATTTTATCTTTATCAAAATTCAGTTTTGGTAATCCTCTAACAAGTTCTAGTTTTGAAATTTTTGAAATGATTTTCATGCTAACATGACCTCTCCGCTTATGCCAAATACATTTGTCTTTATTGATAGACATGAAGCATGATTCATCAGGTAATTCCTCAAGATATAAAACATACAAATTTTCTTTCTTGTTCCAGAAAAAGAACTTCCCCATAATTTGTTTTTACGATTTTATATAGGTTAGGTTTGAAAATTACTTCAAAGCCATTGTCACATAGTTGACTTATGCTTAAGAGATTATGTTTCAAACCTTCCACATAATGAACATCCACTATTTGAGCATAATGTTTCTTATCAATTGTTATTTTACCTTTAATCTGAGTTTGATTATCATTCCCGATGGTGACAAACCCTCCATCTTTCTTGACACAAAGACATGAAACAATTTTTATCACCTGTCATATATCTTGAACAACCACTATCCAAGAACCATGACTTTTTCTTGACACTTTGAAATCCAACCTGCATGATTTGTTACATTATCTTTAGGTACCCACTTGGTCTTGGGTCCTTGAGGGTTAGTTTTAAATTTTGATTCCTTTTAAATATAGCATGTTGATTCAGAGTGGCCAATCTTGGAACAGGAGGAACCTCTAATTGTTCGTCTCAGAAAAAGTTTAGAAAACTGAGTTTTAACTAGTTTTGGTAAAATTCAAGAACATTCTCCTTTTGTTAAATTTGCTGGAGAACTTTCTCCTTTTTTTTCAAATTTTGATACAATGTTTTTGCTCTAGAATTTTCTTCTTTTCTGAAGATCTTTTTGTTCTTAAGTTTTTCATCTCTTTTTGATGACTCTTCATCATATGCATATTTTTCATTATTTTTAGTCTTATTTATTAGTTAATTTAAGGAGATATTTGATATATTTTATTAATTTTATTTCTTTGTTTTAATGAAATTTTTATGTTCTTATTTCCTTGATTAAGTAGAGATTTTTCAGAATTTTGCGTTGTTACTTTGTTTTAATGCAGTGCTGAATTTTGGTGAGAAATCAACATGACCTATGTGGAGTAGTTCAGCCATATATGGAGTTGTAGATGTCCAATTGGAGTCGAACCAAATGCAAATGAACGCTACGATCGATAGCTACAACTTTCATTAAGACCCCGAAACGAAATTCGGACTCAAAAGAGGAGAAATATGCACTACACCTCAGACATAAGATGATATACGCTAGAAGTGCTCCTGAAGTGCATTTCGCGTTGAAGCCACTGCAAATCCACGTCTGAAGCGCACGACGCGCAGCAAAACACATTAAAACTCATTTTTCTCACTTTTTAGGGATCTTTTTTTACTATTGGGATGTTGGGAGACTTGTGCCCTAGCAGAGAAACTCAAATACGACCGTTTCTAACACCATTGGAGCAGTTTTATCAAGAATCGTTCATTAATCTTTCTTGTAATTCTTATCTAATCTCTATCTTTTCTATCTATGTCGTGAGTAACTAAACCATATTTGTTAGGGATGAGTGTAACAAGATGAAACCCTTATTTTTCTGATTTGATTTCTAGTTATATGAATGAGTTTATTGAATTATTTTTCTCATATGTGTGCTTAATGATTTTTATTGTTTGATCAACATTAAAATGTTCTATGATTCATATTTTGAAACGGGAATAGAGTTTACGATTGCTTGAGATGAGAAATTCATGAATTTGCACTCTAGAGATAGATGCGGGTCATGAAACCACTTAAATTAGTTGCAAAGGCAATAGTTTAACAAGAGAATTCCTGTACGGTAAGGCTTAATTCTGATCTTAAATCCACTAAGGAATTAGGGGTCACTTTGGAATTAAAGACTCTGTCACTAAGACATTTGGGCAAGGATAATAAAGAGAATTTCGTAATAATTTAATAAAGGAATTCAATAACTAGGATCAAATTAGACACAAAGGTTGGATTCGAAGTGAAACTCATCCCTGACATTTTTCTTATTATAAAGGATCAATTTTATTACTGTTGTTAATTTTAAATATTGTCTCAATCAACTTCAGAAATTTTTGTTCAATTTTAGTAATTAAATATAATTCGATAGTAAAACGCAATCCTTGAGTTCGACACTCGGTACTACCGTTTTATTATTACTTGCAACGATTCAGTACACTTGCTGAAACGCTATCAAGTTTTTGGTGCCGTTTCTGGGAATTGCTATATCACTATTGAATTTTATTTATTTACTTAATTGAAATTTTTTGCTTTGCAATAAGATTTTTGCTTTTATTTTAATTTAATTTAAAAAAAATTATTTTTCTTTTATTTTCTATTTTTATTTGTTGAGCTTGCTAATGTCATGTGCTAGTGGTTTGTCTCTTCTTTGTTTGAGATAACTATTAGTTGTAGAGCATAGAAGATTATAATGATGATATTCTACTACAATTATATGAAGAGTGTGATACTTATCTTATATCTGGTATATGTCGCATGATTGAGGGGCAAATCTTGAGAGATACATTTTTAAAATATCACCCTCAGATGCAGCCTCTTAGGTGTGACTTTTACGGAGAAGGACATAGGAATGGAACTTGTTTTGAAGACCTTGCCGAACTAATAGAATATCAATATTTTTTGGTCAAAGATACAAAAAACGACCAGTGTTATATTAAGAAGATCAATTGAGAACAAATTCTACCTCCTAAAATTCTATCCAAAGAATTAGATGACAAAGACTTTCACATTACGAACGTTTTGGTTGAATTCATGAAGAATAACATGGTTTCAATTGAAAGATTTGAATGTCAATGTAAGAGGTTATTTGAGCAAGTGGTTAAGTTTGAGAAGATGGAGGAGAAGTTGAAGATTGAAGATAATTTCATTGTTGTGGTAGAATAAGATAAGAAAGAGGAAAAGAAAAAAGAAGAGATTGATAAAGTTCGAGATTCAATCTATGCCTTGTTCATCAATGTCCAATTAAGAAGGACAAGGAAGCAACATCTTTTATTTTTCAAGTTCATGGAATTTCTAGCAGACAAAAAGAATAAGAAGGATGATGTGTTCTTCCTGTCACAAATGCCACCTTGACAATAGTTGAGGCGTCAAGCTAATGACTTTAAAGAAGCGCTTCGTGGGAGGCAACCCACAGGTAAAGGTAACTTTTATTTTTTGCAATCTTATTTTTGTTATTTGAATTTGTTTCTTTCTAATTGTGTGTAAACGTACAATATGATGAAGAATTATTAACAACTTGCATTTGGTCTTAAGAGTTTTCTGTTTGGGATTTTGAAATTTAAACTCTATTTCTTTGCTCATATCATTTCTCAATTTGATAAGTTTCACTAATGCATGAATTTGATTACTCCTTGGTTGTCGAAGTATCACTTGCCATTTTTTTAAATAAAAAAACAAACTAAATAAATTTTGTAGTGGTATGTTTGGCATCATTTACATAGTTCATACTCTTTCTTATTATCCTAGTTGTGAGATTTTGAGCCTAAACACTTTAATTCTTTGTTGTGTGATTATCCAGACATGTGTTATCCCTTCAGAACTTGCACTAATTCTGACTTGAATCACTTGTAATTTATGTATACACTGAGGCAATTTTGTTTGGTCATTTGAGCTTTTCTAACTACCCTATGAAAATTTTATCATTTGCTAGCCCATTTGTGCCTTGCCCTTTTATTTCGGTTACTAGCCACATTACAAGTCAAAGACCTAACTTTAATTAAATCACCTTACTTGGAGTTAGGTAGAAAAAAAAATTATTGTCTTGATAAAATTCTTAGTTTGGGGTTGCCCATGGGATAGCAACCTTTTAAGTTTGGGGTGGTGATTCTCACAAAAAGAAAAAAAGAAGGAAAAAAATCAGTTTGTGTACTTTAATAAATAATATCTTCTTAGTTCTTTTGTCAATGTTTGAGAATCTCCACAATGAAAAGGTGAAGAAAAATAAAAAGTGGTAGAATAATTTGAAAATGTATGCCTAACTCCAAGTAGTAAAGCCTACTATCCCAAAATGTCCTACCTTTACCTAAACCCCATTACAACCTGAAAGTCCTCCAAAAGTGTATGTGTTTGCGGCATTGTGATTACTAACTAGAATTTTTTCAAGACTATGGTAGTGTAAGACCCATAATTTTAAAGTACACTTTATGTATTTTATATGTTTTGGATTTTGGCTTGGAGGCTTTTTAGCCAAAGTTAATAATATTATGGAGGTTATAGGATCAAAAAGTTATTTTGACACCGTTTAGAATTACTCGTCGATAAATAAATTTAAATTAAGTGCGGTAAATCCTTTACGGAGAATTTAATGCGTTACGGGTGAAATGGTAATTTAACAAATATCTAGATATTTTGAGATATTTGTTAAGTTATATTTAATATATATATGTTTGCTTGGAGAGAATAGAAAGAAAGGAAATTAGAAGGAAGGAAAAGGAAGAGAAAAGGTTATATAAAGGAAAGAAGGAAATAGAAAGGAAGGAAAAACAAAGAAAGGAAAAAGGAAGGAAAGAAAATTCAGAATTTCCATCTTCTTCCTCCCTACGCGTGACCCCTCATTTTCCCTTCTCCTCCATTTTCGTCTTTCGTTGCTTTCTTTCTTCAAGACTAGTAACCCAAGGTTGGGTGAGTGTTAGAACAAAGGTTTCGCAACTCCACTCTTCCTCTTTGATTCGAAAACGAAGAAAAAGGGTATTTGAGATCCAAACACAAACCCATCGGTTTCTTCTAGATCCAAGCTTTATTTCGCGAAGAGTTAGAAGGGAAAGTTGCTCACTACCACGCCACGGTGCTAGGGGACCAATTTGGAGGCGACGTTGCGAGCGAAGATTTTACCGAATTTACTCACGGTGCTGTAATCGTACGTTAGAGCTAACGTTAAGGTAAGGGCTCCTTCCAAACTTTTAGTTTGCATCTAGGGCCTTATCTGTGGTTGTGTGGAAACGAATTTTGTTAGGATTGGAGTATTGTTTTGGGAAAAATGAATTTACCTCACGTATGTAAGATTTTGAGTAAATGAAACTTGTGTGTTTTGAGTAGTGGATTGTGTCGATTTGTGTTCGTTGTTTTTGACATGCTCTTAATTGATATTGATGAAATTTGATATGTGTATGGTTGGATCTTGTGAATAAATGAATTGATGTGTTTTGATGTGAGAATTTGTTTGAGTTTGTGTTGTGTGGAATTTGAAAACCATTAAGTTAAACGAGGATTAAGAATGGGGAATCTCTTAATGTCTTGTTTACTTAATGTGCGTTTGTTTGTGAAAAATCGTTTAAGTTAACTGGGCGTTAAGAATGGGGAATCTCTTAATGTCTCGGTTACTTAATATTTGTTTTTGAAAATCGTTTAAGTTAACTGGGCGTTAAGAATGGGGAATCTCTTAATGTCTCGGTTACTTAATATTTGTTTTTGAAAATCGTTTAAGTTAACTGGGCGTTAAGAATAGGGAATCTCTTAATGTCTCGTTACGATTTACGTTTGGTAAGTTGTGCAGACCCGGGATAGGTGGCACCTCGGTAAACAGTACGGACCCGGGATAGGTAGTACGTTTACAATTTACGTTCCTGCGGGAATTGCGTTTGTCCGTGAGAGACTGCGTAGGGGTTTGTCCGTGAGAGACTACGCCCTGGTTTAAGTTAGATGAGAATTAAGAATGGGGAATCTCTTAATGTCTCGTTTACTTATGTATGTTTTGGTAAATCGTGCAGACCCGTGATAGGTGGCACCTTGGTAAACGGTACGGGCCCGTGATAGGCAGTACGTTTACGATTTACGTTTGGTAAGTTGTGCAGACCCGGGATAGGTGGCACCTCGGTAAACGGTACGGACCCGTGATAGGTAGTACGTTTACGACTTACGTTCCTTAGGGAATTGTGTTTGTCCGTGAGAGACTGCACAGGTGTTTGTCCGTGAGAGACTACACCCTGTTAAATTGTGAATTGTTGGTTCATTTGGTATGTGTAGTAATTGTGTTATAAGTGTTATGTTTTGGAATTTGGTGATAACATGTTGGATTGCTATACCATTTTGAAACCCATGATGTTGTATTAATTGTGTTATAAATGTTAAGTGTTATGTTTTGGAATTTGGTGATAACATGTTTGCTTGCAATACTATTTCGAAACTAATGATGTTGTAGCGATTGCGTTATCAGTGCTAAGTGTTAGGATTTGAGATTATGTATGAATGTGATTGAGTTAGTTATGAATTTTTGGAAAAATGATGAGGGAAATCGATTTCCCAATCGATTGGATGAGTTGCAGGAAGTTCACCATTTTGACCTAATCGATTTGCCAATCGATTGTATAAATATATCTTTCAAAATCTTTTAAGAAATCGATTTGGAAATCGATTGGCAGAGAGGCAGGAACTCAGCAAAACTGCCGAAATCGATTTGGAAATCGATTTGGCAACCCAGGGACTCATCAGAACTGACAAAATCGACTTAGAAATCGATTTGGTCATGCAGAAACTCAGCAGAACTGACCAAATCGATTTGGCAATCGATTGGCTCAGCAAAAGTCCTTATTTTGAGTTAGATAATCGATTTCTCAATTGATTTATCAATGCTTTGGTCAGTTATGTATTACTTGATGGTTTGAGAACTTCATTTTGAGTTCATTGTTAATTGGCAAGCATTATATGAACTTTTAGCATATGGAAAATCCTTTTAAGGTGCATGCTTAGTTGAAAGGTTCTTTTGTGCATTTAAAACTTAAATGTTATGTGTTATCTGTTAATTTCGGTTGGTGACCCTTTACAATTATTGTGGAAATATGGGCTTTGCCCTTAGATGAGAGTCAGGACGATCCTACCGGTTCGTACCCTACGGACGGGGATGGAGATGGGAACGCTTGACTGCAGCTA